>NW_027555148.1:0-21294 GCF_964656455.1 Halichoerus grypus | reverse complement strand
TCTCTTTAGACTGCATCCTGAGTAAAATTCTCAGTTCTTTCTTCCAGTTTATTAATTCTTTAACTTTGGTCATTCTAGAGTTAATTCTTTTAGTTTCATGTCTTTTTTTCACACCTATATGTTTTCTGGGATTACTAATCAGATCTTTTTCCTATTCATATAATTTTATGTTTTTTCAATAAAGATCATTTCAGGGGTGCCTGGGTGGCTCACCGGGCTGAGGATACGATTCTTGATTTTGGCTCAGGTCATGATCTCAGGATCCTGAGATGTATCCCTGACTGAGGCTCCCCGCTCAGCAGGGAGTCTGCTTGAGATTCTCTCTCTCTCCCTCTGCTCCTCCCTGCTCTCTCTCACTCGTGGGCTCTCTCTCTCAAATGAATAAATAAATAATCTTTAAAAAAAAAATAAACATCACTTCATTCATTTTCCTCTCTGATTTTGGTACCAAGAAGTAGGATGCTGCTGTGACAAATACCTAAAAATGTCAAAGCGGCTTTAGAATTGGGGAAGGGGTAGAGGTTGGAGGAGTTTTGAGGGGCATGCTGGGAAAAGTCCACATTGCTGTGAAGGGACTGTTGGTAGAAATAAGAGATGTTGAAGGTGATTCTGGTAAGTGTTCAGAAATAAAAGCGAGAGCTTCAGGGATAGACTCTATCTTCTTAGAGAGTATGTAACTAATCAGAAACAGAATGTTAGAAATATGCACGTTGAACATCTTTCTGGTGAGATCTCAGATGGAAATGAAGAACATGCTGTTGGAAACTGTAAGAAAGGAGATCCTTGTTATAAAATAGCAAAGAACTTGGCTTAACTAGTGTTCTAGTGTTTTCTGGAAGGTCGAACTTGCAAGCTATAAGATCGGGTATTTACCTGAGGAGATTTCTCAGGGAAGTTTTAAAGGAGTTTGTTTCTTCCTGATTGCTCATAGTAAAATGCAAGAAGAGAGAAATGAGTTGAGGAAGGTATTAAGCAAAAGGAAATCAGGACTTGAAGATGTGGAAAATTCTCAAGTTTTCCAAAATCAGTTTGTCATTTCTACTCTAACACATGTGCTCATGCTGTTGCTGCCCCCAGATGGTTCCTCCTGTCCAAATCCAACCTATAGAGTGTCAGCTTCCCAACAAAGTCTGTCTTGATTTGTTCAGTTATGTTGGCATTTTCTCTTGTGAATTTCTATAGCCTTGTAATCATTTTCGTGTAATGTTTGTGACAGGTAGTCTTTAAGGCACATCTTTTTTTTTTTTTTTTTTAATTTTACATTTTCTGAAACTGAAGTACCCCCCGTCTGTGTATATATGTTTATTTTTTTTCAGCAATTCTCTGTCCACCCTCAAATGTTTTTAAATGGATAACACATGCATAATCCATGGGTTCTAGAAAATGAGGAAGTAGGAAACTTGACTTCGCAATTGTTCTCAGGTGGTCCTCCATGGCACCTTCCGGAGCCACCAAGAGCAGGGCTAACGCAGTGGGGAAACTTAAGTAAACCAGTGGAGCCCTGCTCTGGTCACTCTTACAACCTTGAAAAAGCAGCTCACCTCTTTCTTTTTTTTTTTTTTTTTTGTACTTTTTTGCTTTATTATTTTATTTATGGGTCTGAGGCAAAAGGTTTTGTGAACCTGAAAATATTGGTATAAATATGTAGTATGTTTTAGATTTGTCTCTCTCATTAGAACACAGGCTTCTGCACCCAAAGGGACTAGCACAGTTATAGCTAGATAATTGGGTCAGCTTGTTCTTGATTGGTTTGTGTGCAAACATGCAGACTACATCCACAGTGAGCATTCCTCTTAATCTTTTCAAACAATTGTGTGCCAATCTCCTAAATGTTAGTTTCTTTCCGTGTCTTAATTTTCTTAAAAAAGTGGTGTCTTAGGCCTCCCAAAAGGAACATGAATTATTGCTCTAGTATTTCTTTATAGACAGCAAGTTTTAGATTTCTTTCCAAAACACACGCATGGATTTTAAGGAAATCTGTAAATGGCTATAATTTAAGATCAGAAAGTATTATCCTTAAGATAATATTAGAATTTGGAAGGAAAAAAACACAACTTTTATTTACGAACTTGTTATCTCGAACATAGAATTCTGTTCCTGCAGAATTTCAAGTTATATACTCAGTTTGGATGCAAGAAGCAAATGTTGGAAAACTAGAAGTAGGTGAAGTTTGAAAAGACTACACAGGGAATGAATTTACATTATCTACTTTCCCCTTTTATTTGGGGGGGTGAGAGAGAAAACAAGCATACACTTTATTGTAAGAAACTGGCTCACATGGGGTGCCTGGATGGCTCAGTCAGTTAAGCATCCAACTCTTGATTTCGGTGCAGGTCATGAGATTGAGCCCCACATCAGGCTCCATGCTCAGTGTTGAGTCTGCTTGAGATTCTCTCCCTTCCCCCTGCTTGCATGTTCTATAAATAAATAAATAAATAAATAAACAAACAAACAAACAAACAAACAAACAAAATCTTAAAAAAAAAGTAATGGGCTCACACAATTGTGGAGGCTGGCAAGTCTGAAATCTGTAGGGCACGCTGGCAGGCTTGAAATTCAGGTAAGAGTTGATGTTACAATCTTGAGCCCAAATTCCAGGCTGGTCAGATAAATGAGAAATTTAGGCAAGGTTTCTATTTTGCAGTCTTGAGGCTGTATTTCTTCTTCTATGGAAAACTGCTCTTTGCTCTTAAAGCCTTCAACTGATTAGATGGGGCCCACACACTAAGGAATGTAATCTGCTTTACTCAAAGCCTACTAATTTAAATGTTAATCACACCTAAAAAATACATGCACAGCAACATCTAGACTAGTGTTTGACCAAACTATTGGGCACCATAGCATAGCCAAGTTAACATATAAAATTAACCATCACAGTGTCTCATTACCTATTAGGCTCTGTTTTCTCACATCTTTTCTTCACTCAGCTCTACTTAGTTTCACCTTAATCCACCAAATAAAATGCAACATGATTTCAGCCTTGTAAGGGTCTCCAATTTGCTAAAGACCTGAAATCCCCAAACTAATCAAGATTTCAGAGAGCTGTCTAGATGACACAGCCACAAAGACCAAATCTCCAGGGGCTTTGTGTGTCAGAGGTTTTCCTGCATGGTAGGTTTGGTGGAAGAGACAATGAGTGAAAGAAGTGGATTATGTGAGGCAGGTTGAGCTCAAAATGTTAACACAGATTTGTCCCTGAATTGACCTTATGGATGGTGTATCGTTTGTGTCATTATTTCTAGAAGTAAATTTTCGTGAAGTCTTTAAAGGAGCACCTTGACACATATGTCAAGACTGATGAAGTGTGGGTAAGTAAAGGTGGATCTGAACTGCTCTTTCCTGCTACATGTGGAATCTCAGTGGTCATCTCCTGGATTTGTTTAGAGCAGAACTGATACAGCACATTTCAAGCTCTCAAAATGACATTTGAATGCATTCAAATGAATGCAAGTAGCTGTATAAAGTAAGCACTAAAAAATGAGATTAACCACTGCTAGGCTTTATGAGCCCTAGCATGTTTTTCTTCTAGCACCGTGGTAATAATAAAACTTACTTGTAGAGGTCTTGGCAGTTTAAAAGCAGCACATTTGTATTTCCACATTTGATTCTCCTTCCAAATAGCATGATGGTGGGAGGGGGGAACGCCTGGATGGCTCAGTCGTTAAGCATCTGCCTTCGGCTCAGGTCATAATCTCGGGGTCCTGGGATCGAGTCCTGCATTGGGCTCCCTGCTCGGCGGGGAGCCTGCTTCTCCCTCTCCCTCTGCTGCTCCCCCTGCTTGTGCTCTCTCTCTCTCTCTCTCTCTCTCTCTGTCAAATAAATAAATAAAATCTTAAAAAAAAACCAAATAGAATGATGGATAAAATATTGTTCTACAGATATGGAATTTGGGATTCAGAATTCAGATTTCACTTGCTGAAGGACAAATAGTAAATACTGGGGTCAGAAGTAGATAGACCACAGCTTTCTCCGCTACATCATCTAGTCTGTTAAACATTCTTCATTGCTGTCCTGGGAGATAAAAGTCATTATGTTTCTAAAGTAGATTATGAACAGCACTGAACGACTTGTTTTAGTGGTAGGGGTTCTTACACAGGAAAATAAAAAGCAACTACTTGTGGCATTACTGTGAAAGCCCCTTACTATGAATTATCAGAGAGAAAAGTTAAATTTACATGAATTTCATTGATTTAAAATGTAACATAAAAATGCTGGAAGAAGGTGGCGCCTGGGTGGCTCAGTCGTTAAGCGTCTGCCTTCGGCTCAGGTCATGATCCCAGGGTCCTGGGATCGAGCCCCGCATCGGGCTCCCTGCTCAGCGGGAAGCCTGCTTCTCCCTCTCCCACTCCCCTGCTTGTGTTCTCTCTCTCGCTGTGTATCTCGCTCTGTCAAATAAATAAAATCTTTAAAAAAAAAAAAAAATGCTGGAAGAAAAAAGAAATGGTGTTTTTCAGTTATGATAATAAAGTAATTTTCTTTTGTGACTGGTAATTGCATTGGAAAACATTTAAAAAAATAAGTGCAACTCAAATTTAACTAGATCTTTGAAGAAGTGGAGGAAGGAGGAGATTCATTCTGAGGATCAGCTTGATCTTTGCTTCTTTCACAGAGATCAAAAGATTTATTGTTACTTGAGAAGGAAAAGCAGAATTCAATTAGGACTGAAATGAAGGACGCTGGGAACAGAGTAGCTGCCTTCTGTACTTCCTAATTGGGTATCCTGTCTCCAACTAGATACTCTTAACTGATTCTTCAAATTCTTAATTTCAGTAATTAAGTCATTTAGACATCGGAAGGATGTTAACAGAGTCCAGTTAAGAGCAACAGGATTCAAAGTCATTGCAAATGACTAGAGGAGCAAAGAGATGAAGGGATTGGAAAAGAGGAAAACTTTTTTCCTGGCCCTCCAAAGTCAATCTGCAATGCCTCAAATGAGTTCATTTATCATTCACAAGCCAGATAATAGGTCTCAGAAATCTCAGAACGGATTCTCTCCATATAAATCCATCCTTTGTTTTAGGTACAAAACCTAATTATTCCCATTCTGTCATCATCAGCTCGCGGACTTCCGAGCCCTGCCCAAATCAGAATTTGCTGACTGAAAGTATATTTAGGGGCCTGAACTTTGTGGCAGAATGTTCTTAACTTTCCTAAAATCAAGCTCATCACACACAATACATTAAGTTCTGAAGTTGTGTTTTTTTGAAAAGCACAACCATGACAAAAGTAAGTGATAAAGCCCCAACTGCATTTCATTTCCATGACATGAACAATGAAATGTTCTCTGTTTCTAAGAGAGGATCATATGTTCTATAGCACATAATTTAAGAAGGCAAGTTTTAGAGCAGTACAGACATTTAAAATTGGGGCCGTGTATTTAATTATGTTTTAAACTGCAATTGTTATTCATTCTCCGTCTTTTGCCCTTTGCTTATCGCAGTTGACAAGCATATTCTCAATAGCCTTCATCTTTTTCTACATATATGGAATTCCAACCATATAGAGTTGAGAATTAGGAAGGAAATTAGTATTCCCTAAACACCAGTCACCTTCCTTCATAGTGCTTCATTTTATTTACTTCAGAGCTTTTATCAATATTGCCTCGAATGACCTTGCTCTTTTGTTCAGTTGTTCATGGTTAATTTTTCCCTCAACAGAATGTAAGTTCCATGAAAGCAGAGTCCTTCTCTGTCATGTGCTCTTCTAGATCCTGAGCCCCCAGAGGTGTGCTTGGCACACAGTAGGTATTTATGCTTTGGTTTGTTTCTGTTTTTGTTTTTTAGAGAGAGAGAGAAAGCACATGCGCGTGGGGGGAAGGGGCAGAGAGAGGGAGAGAGAAAATCTTAAGTAGGCTCCACGTTCAGCATGGAGCCCGATCCAGGGCTTGATCTCATGACCCTGAGATCATGACCTGAGCCAAAACCAAGAGTTGGACGCTTAACTGATTGAGCCACCCAGGCACCCTAAGGTATTAATGTTTTTTAATAAACTCCAGGCACAGGATTAGACACATTGTGAACATTACCTCATATAATCCTCAAAGTGATCTTGAATATAAATGTATTATCCCTTTTTCACACTGAGGAATCAAGCTGAAAGGAATTAACTAACTTGTCAAAAATCGAACAATTAGGAATTTAGGTCTGATGTGTGTTCTGTTTGGGGTCCATGTTATAAGGAATGTTCCCAAAGTGGTCCATGGCTGTAAGTGAGATGATTATGGGTAGTAAACAAAGTGGCATTCAGTAATGACAGCATTAGACCATAAGAAAATTATTCCCTCTAAAACTTCTTTGTAATTAATTTTATTACATCAAGGATAAAGTCTCAGATTGGTGCCAGTGCCATTAATCTGGTGCTCCGATTAATGCTTCCCCAGTAATTGCTCCTCTCTCCCTCTCTCTCTCCTTATTTCACTTAAGGGCGGCAGGTAAGACTCTAAAGCCAGAGTTTGTTGGCAGTGTATAAATTTTCTACAACTTAAAGCAAGGGGTTCTGGTTTCCCATTTGCAATAGTTACATAGTTCCTTCAGAAATAAAATTTTAGATAAAAGTCCTGAGCTTAGGGGCGCCTGGGTGGCTCAGTCGTTAAGCGTCCACCTTCGGCTCTGGTCATGATCCCGGGGTCCTGGGATCGATCCCCGCATTGGGCTCCCTGCTCCGCGGGAAGTCTGCTTCTCCCTCTCCCACTCCCCCTGCTTGTGTTCCCTCTCTCTGTGTGTCTCTCTCTGTCAAATAAATAAATAAAATATTAAAAAAAATAAAGTCCTGAATTTACTTAAGGAAAATATTAATGAGATAATGGTACAGGTGATATATTCGGCAAAAATTGTGGAGGTGGCACAGTGTCTGGTTTAGAAAACCCTGCTCTAAAGCAAATTTACAAAGCCCTGAAATAGAAACAAGCAACAGAAGGCATTGCTATGATAGGGAAACTCAGACACATAAAATAATTATCTCCAAAATTCTTTAAAAGTGGTGTGCTTGAGGAACAGAAAACTAACTCGACATAACTGGGGAAAATACCACTGAGATACAAATTCTGGATGTACAATGAAGCTATAGTTCCTGACGAATGGTGCCAAAAATACAGTGGGGGACGTATATAAGTGACCAGAATACAAGTAGGGAACTAAAAAATGCCCAAAAGAAGAAAAAAATACATGTGGATGTGAGAAATCACAGTTCTACGGTGTTAGTTACCTTTAATTACCTTCTGTTATCATTAAATTTGTTAATTATAATTAATAATTATTCACATTAATTAGATATTTGTTTAAAGTCATAATATATAAATTATATAAATATTATAAATTAACTTACTTAATTTCAATTAATAATTTTGTCATGCATGCTCAGAATAATGAGTATCCTTGCTAAGTCTATCGTATAAAAGGAGAAATAAGGACAAATAGCTTTAATCTCATTTTAGATGGCATACAAATGCAAAATACTCCCACTTGCAAAAGGGCTGGGCACTCTCTCTTATAACTGCAAGAAAAGCCTCGATGGGTTTGGCAAACATGACCTGCTAAACTGCTAACCATTTAGAAGAAATCGGAATTCATAACCCCGGTAAAGCTGCCACGTCTTTAACACGGTACCAAATCAGGGCTCCACCAAGGTATGGTGCTGCCCGAGAAACTGTCATCACTTAGTACACTTCTGGGTAAACCTCTACCGATGAAGGGACTGGATTTGCTCTTCTAGTCTTTATGCTGACATCTGTTTATAGGGAGTATCGGAGTAAATTCAAATGGTCCAAAAGCTGGGGCTTTCTGTGAGGCCACCTGTCCGTGGCTTGCTCCTTGTTCTGCCATCAGCTTCCAAGGTATCAGCTAATACAGGACATCTGCCACTCTCTAGCTCCGGAGAGGCTATCTGGTGACAGGGCGGGCAGGGACCCGACAGCACAGACTCCACGTTCAAATTCTGATTCTCCCGCTTATTTGAGCAAGTTGCTTAATTTCTCTAGGCCTCAATGTCTTCAACTGCAAATTGAGTGAAAGGATCTTATTAGGAGATTTTGAAAATTAAGTGAAATAAAGCAAGAGGATATTCGGTGAGGCCGGGC
Organism: Halichoerus grypus; assembly: GCF_964656455.1. Lineage (NCBI taxonomy): Eukaryota > Metazoa > Chordata > Mammalia > Carnivora > Phocidae > Halichoerus > Halichoerus grypus. The sequence continues at coordinate 13,220 of NW_027555148.1, read as the reverse complement.
ACATAATAAGTAAAACGTCAATTATCATTAGCTACTATCAGCCTGTGTTAGAAGTACAGTGTTCTCTCCTCTGGGCATTCCAGAGCCCTTGGGAAACACGAGCCTTTTAATCTTACTCTCTTGTGCCGGTACTTAGGGGAGCGCTTCAGGCCAGCTTCCCACATGCAACTTTTGGCTGTTTCCTCAGCTCCTCCGAGTTCTCTCTCTCTCTCTCCCTGTACCTCCCCGGCCAGAAGAGCGACTCTGGAGGCCCTACCTCCCTCAGTGACTCAAATCCCTCTCCTTCTGCTACACCACCAAAGAGAAAGCCTGCATTAAAATTCAAACAGGGACTTGGATTTCTCCAGAGAGGTGACTTTCACCATAACCTCCACAGAATCTAGTCTGGAGCATTCTTCTCATTTGCCACTCGCTTTAGTTGGCTAAGAGTTAACATTTAATACAATGCTTGTGCTAATCTTTTTATAGCCACTGACGGCAGCTCCCTGGAAACTTCTACATTTTGTTTCTGACAAACAGTATGTCAGACATTTGCCCAAACAAAACATAAAGAAAGTGCCTGAACTCAGCCTGTGCTATTTTTGCATACCTTTCACTTTATAGCCAAGCGCTACGATAAAGACGTTGTGTAGGTTTAGTGAGATAGAGTATGTAAGACCCTTAGACTCATTCGCCTGTGTATGGAACACAATGTTTAATTCTTCAGAATATCTATCTGGAGGAAGAATCATTCCCGAATGGTATATTTCCAGGAGTGTATGCCGAGTGGGCAGTCGGCCCCCGCTGCTGTGTTCTAAAGCCCTGCCAGGCTGGCTTAGCCATTTGGCTTTCTGAGAGCCAACTGGAATGAAGACACCACAGAACTCTTACTCATTCCTTGCTTTTACTCATCCTGAGGCTTGATTGTTCACATCTCCTCGGATTCTCAACGTACCGGAGTACCCTTATTATAAATTACCTCTTTGGGCTTAGGCGAGCACAAGTAGATATCTGCCACGTATAATAAGAATTCAAATTTAAAACTGAAATTTAAAAAAAAAAAATTAAGGATATTAAGCTTATCAGCAATATATTGGGCTTTTATGTATCTTAGTACATCTTTTTTTCACTGTAAAAGCTCATCGACTTGTTTCGACAGCCAACAGGTAGGGTTAACTGCCTCTAAAAATATCAGTAAAGAAAAACACTCTTATTCAGTGAATTTCTCAAAGTAATGAGGAATAGAAAACACACACATACATAGCATTTCAGATTTCATTTTACCCTCACCAAAATTATCTTCTTGTTAAAATGACCTAAATCTTTTGAATGAAAATAATAGGAGTTTCTTATGATACTCAATATTCAATATTCTTGTGATATTAGTAATATGTGCTAACTGTAGAATTTTAAGTAGCGATATGATATACTTTGGCAAATGCGTATCATTTATTGTAGCAACAGATTTTAAGCAATTTGCGGTACTGGGAAGTCACAGTAGCTGCTTTACTTCTTTTTGTAACGTATATGTTAGGAAATTTAGTCCCACCATCCTTCCTCAGGTTCTTCTTTGACTATTTACGCATACCCTTCCAACATACTACGCGCTTTCTTGTCTCTGCATCTCCCCCTTAACTAAGTTTGCAAGGAAAACTTCTAATCATCCTGCAGGGCGTGATTTAAACATCACCGTCTGGGCAAGTATTCTCTGCACTTTCTGTCTATACCTCTCTGAGCAGAAGCAATTTTTTACTTCCCATTTATTTTTCATCATAACACTTTGTAAAAACATCTAGTATTTTTATATCTGCTCTATTAGTAATTTCAGGTCTGTCACCCCAAGTTATCTGTAAATCCCTTTATGGCAAAAACTAGGTCATGTTCATAATTGTGTCTTTCTAGCACATTAGACAATTTCTCATTGATGACTGACATTTAGTACATGTTTGTTGTTGTAAACAAGGAATTTCAGTTCAGAAAAATGTGAGGAAAGTTTCAGGTGGTCCTGGAGTAATGGTTTTGAGAATTATTAAAATGTTATTAAATATAGTACTAGGGCCTTTTCTGGTTTAGACCTATTTTTTCGATTTATGATTTTATTAAAGCTTGCCAAAAGTTGTTCAAAGTAGTTTTATCAATTTCTATTCCAAGCAACAGTGTATGAGACTTCCAGGTGTTCCCTACCTTACCAACACTTAGCATTTTCACATTATATTTATATACTTATATACATACACACATATCACTTGATTTGGTTTGACATCTTATTCAGCATTTTTGTTTCTAATGTTTATAAGTGAAGTTGGACTATATTAACTAAACTTTTCCTAATGTAATCATTTCCTTCATTCCACTTTGGGTACAGGCTTCCTTTTTTCTAGCTTCTTATAGTGAAAACTTAGGTTCACACAGATTCAATAGTCTCTCTGGATTTGTATATGTATGTGTGTATACACATATGCATGTATGTATACATATATTTATATATTAGATATCATGAGATATATATCTTAATATATTAAGAGTATTTATATTATATAATATCAATCTTATGTCTTACATATTCTTATTAATATCTACTTTTTTACTGTATTAATTAATATGTAATATAATTAGTATATTAATATTAGCTATAGTAATATCAGGAAAAATATATCTTAAGGTAGAATTATTTTCTGAAGAAGTTTAAGTTCTAATGATAAATATTTAATATATGCAATATATATGTAATTTATAATACATATGATATATACTCTAATATATAATAAGATATATATTAATGACATAAGTTTATCATATATCTTTATTTATTTATACATAATTAATATGCATATATTAAATATATATTACATATCTTATATTGTATATTTGTATTTGTAGGTATATTGTATATTTATATTGTATTTTAAATGTATATTATATATTTTATATATATTACATATAATATATAAATTATACATTAGATTATATAAGTAAATAATATATAAGAAGTTTAAGATCTAATGATATATATCTAATATATACATAAATATATATTAGATTTATATATATGAAAGACATATTCAATTATATATTAGACCATAATTTTATACTTATATGTAACTTAATGTACAATGTACACATATAATGTGTGATTGATATATATTCTATATTATATAATTTACACCTTTTGTGTAATCTGCCAAGTTAGGTGGGATTCTTTCTCACCAGATTAGCTTTCTGTGCTTATGCTACTGTGTTTTCTCCCAATTACTTAAAACAAATAAAACCCAGAAGTTCCTTACTTCGGAGACAGCTAAGATTGCTTACAGTTACCCTAATTTCTGCTTCTGTTCATTTATAAATCTTGTGCTGTCATTTCAATTGCCAAGAAACCAAGCTACAACCACTCATTGTTCTCAGGTACTTACGCATCCATGTTAAAGATCAAGTGACCAATCTCCTCTGCTAATGCTTTTGACTCTTCTCAAAGCCAGCCACAGAATTCAGGAAAATCAAAGGTAAGTGAATAAGCAAATTCAAGATGTCTTTTTAAACTATTTTGTTTTCTTTTTTTCTTACCCTACAAAGGAAACACTACTAGAAATAATCTTTATTTAATATTCCATCTTGCATAATTAGCTCAATAGTATCATAAAAGCTACAAGGGAAGAATTGTGAAATCAGACAAGTTTCACCCTCATTGGTTGTTACATTCTGGTAAAAATGTTATTAATTTAATGTAGTTCAGAGATTATATACTTTATAGAAAAGCACTCATATATCATACATAATATGTTACTATCCTAAAGGGAAACTGATGTAATCCTTATGTAACATTTGTGTATTCTATCCAAAAAGAGGATTTTACTTTCCTCCATTCTGATGTTGTTGGTTACTGATACAATCAACCACAGTCATTCATCCTTATCCTCCACAGGTAAAAATTTCCTTTCCTGCTTGCCCAAAAACTCTGACATTAGGCAGAGAGGCCAAACACTGTCTTCTATAAGGAAGGACAGTTTCAGAGCCTCATGAAAAGGATCGTGCCAGGAACTCTAATGACGCTTCAAGGAATGGACTCAAAATACAGCACAGAAGCAGCAGTTTGAAAGACACCTGGAAGGAGACTGATTTCCTGATCTTGCAACTTGTGCTGGGGGTATAGGGATCTTTAGGAGATTTCTCCAAGAACAAAAGAGCTGGTGGGTGCAATTTCCCTCCCCCGCCCCCCAGTCTAAATATCTGGACAACTGCAGGATCCAGCATGAATACTCTTCACTTAGCTTGCTAACACTGTATGCCTCACCCCTGCATTCTCCTGCGGACCTGCCCACTTCAACACACCCTCAGCAAGAGTCCACCCAAAGGCGCATCACAAGCCTGGCAGTGTGCAAGCAGCCCTAACAGGGGCCAGCACCACTCCACAGTGACTCCTGCCCCGGGGAGAGGGCAAGAAAACCACATACACCAGTTTGTCTGCAGCCCCAGCAGTGGGCTGGGGGCAGACATATGGTCTGACTGCAGGCCCCACCCCCCAACAAAAGCTCCTCAGGGGACCACACAGGGAAAGTGCCCTGCAGTTCAGTGAGACTGAAGCTCTGGCAAACTGCTGATCTGAGTAAACTCAAGCCCAGGAGGGCCTCAGACTGGCCTATTAACGGCGCAGAGACCAAACCCTGCCCACAACAGACAAAGAGAGCCATTGCAGATGACTGGACTAAAGACAAACACAGGTCAGCCACAACAGTAGGGCACATACAACACACATAGGAGACGCCTCTGAAGCATCAGGTTCTGGGCAACAGGGGACATTGCACTGCAGGGCACAGCAGGAGCTCTTCTTCATAAGGCCACTACCTTCACGAGCAGGATAGGTAGCTGACTTTCCTAACTCAAAGAAACAGAGAATTAGGGCGCCTGGGTGGCTCAGTCGTTAAGCGTCTGCCTTCGGCTCAGGTCATGATCCCAGGGTCCTGGGATCGAGTCCCACATCGGGCTCCCTGCTCTGCGGGAAGCCTGCTTCTCCCTCTCCCACTCCCCCTGCTTGCGTTCCTGCTCTCGCTATCTCTCTCTCTGTCAAATAAATAAATAAAAAATCTTAAAAAAAAAAAAAAAAAAAAAAAAAGAAACAGAGAATTAGACAAAATAAAGAGATAGAGGAATATGTCCCAAATAAAAGAACAGCACAAAATCACAGCAAGAGAGCTACATGAGATGGAGATAAGTAAAATGCCTGATAGAGAATTTAAAGTAATAGTCATAGAGATACTCACTAAATGTGAGAAAAGAGTGGAGAACCTCCATGAGACTCTCAACAAAGAGATAGAGAACATAAAAAAGAACCGATCAGAGATGAAAAACTCAATAACTGAAATTAAAAGTACACTGGATGGAAAAGAGGAAGCACACTAGAGGAAGCAGAAGAATGAGTCAGGGACCTGGAGGGGAGAGTAACAGAAAGCAATCAAGCTGAACAAAGAGGGAGAAAGAATAATAATAAAAAATGAAACTAGACTTAGGGAACTCAACAACACCATCAAGCATAATAACATTGCATAATAAGGATCCCAGAAGAAAGAGAAGAGGGGGCAGAAAATGTATTTAAAGATATAACAGCTGAAAACTTCCCAAATCTGGGGAAGGAAACAGAAATCCAGATTTAAGAGGAACAGAGGGCCCCCAACAAAATCAACCCAAGGAGGTCCACCCCAAGACACACAGCAATTTAAATGGCAAAAAGGAGTGGGAAAGAGAATTTTGGAAGCAGCAAGAGAAAAGAAAATAGTTGCGTACAAGGGAAACCCCATAAGGCCATCCGCTGATTTTCAGCAAAAACTTTGCAGGCCGGAAGGGAGTGACATGATATATTCAAAGTGCTGAAAGAAAAGAACCTGCAACTAAATATTCTATTCAGCAAGGCTATCATTCAGAATAAATGGAGAGATAAATAGTTTCCCAGACAAAAAAAGTTAAAGAACTTCAGCACAGCTAAACCAGCCTTACAAGGAACGTTAAAGGAGATTCTTTGAGTGAAAAGAAAAGACCATAAGCAGGAATAAGAAGCACAAAAGCAGTACAATCAAGTATATCTACAAAAACTAGTCAAAGGAGTCACAAAATACAAGGATGTAAAGTACGTCACCATACACCTAAAATGTGGGGAGAGAGGAGTAAAAATTTAGTGCTTTGAGAATGAGTTCAAACTTAAGGGGAACCATCAACTTAATAAAGACTGCATTATGTGTATAGATGTTACGTGTAAACCTAATGGTAACCGCAAATCAAAATCTGGTAATATATATGCAAAAAATAAAGAGAAAGAAATCCAAGTAATCCACTAAAGAAATCCTCAAACTGTGAGAGAAGAGGGGTATGTGCCCTCTAGACCTACTTGTTGAGGGTTTTTATCCTGAACGGCTGTTGTACTTTGTCCCACACTTTGTCTGCATCAGTTGAAATTATTGCATGGGATTTATCCTTCCTTTGTTGATGTGATGTATGATGTTGACTGATTTGTGAATATTAAACCACCCTTGCATCCCAGGAATAAAGCCTATTTGATCGTGGTGAATGATTTGTTTAATGCATTGTTAGATTCTGTTTGCTAATATTTTGTTGAGGATCTTTGCATCTATGTTCATCAGAGATACTGGCTTGTAGCTCTCTTTGTATTTTTGGTAGTGTCTTTATCTGGTTTTGGTATCAGGGTAATACTGGCTTCATCGAGTGAATTTGGAAGCTTTTCTTCCTCTATTTTTTGGAACAGTTTGAGAAGCATAGGTATTAACTCTTTAAATGTTTGTTAGGATTTGCCTGTGAAGCCATCTGGCCCTGAACGTTCGTTTGTTGGGAGTTTTTTGGTTACTGATTCAATTTCATTGCTGGTAATCAGTCTATTCAAATTTTCCATTTCTTCCTGATTCAGTTTGGGAGGTTATATGTTTCTAGAAATTTATCCATTTCTTCTAGGTTGTCTAATATATTGGTATGTCATTTCTCATAATATTCTTATAATCCTTTGTATTTCTGTGGTGTTGGTTGTTATTTCTCCACTTTCATTCTGATCTTGTTTATTTGAGTCCTCTCTCTCTTTTGATGAATTTGGTTAAAAGTCTATCAACAAAATTGATAATTTTGTTGATCTTTAAAAAAAAACAAAAACAGCTTCTGGTTTCATTAAGAAAGACTTTTTGGGGTGGCAACCTTTGAATACAGACTTAAAGAATGAGAGATGACAATCTATGTGAAGACCTGGGCAAAGTATATTCCAAGCAGAAGGAATAGCAAATCTGAATCTCTGAAGCAGCAACAAGTTAAAGGAAGAGCAAGAAATCTGGTATGGCTGAAGCAGTAGTACTAAGCTAGTAAGTAAGCTAGTAGTAAGCTAGTAGTACTATTTTAGGGCACATTTAGGTATTTTGTTCACCATGTATTTTTTGAAAATTGACTTTTTAAAATATTACATTAAAATTAAAATATCATATCTTATTTACTTAGTTTTTTGGTGCACCTCAAATTTTGTGTGCCTGGTTTCACCCACTGTAGTATCTATTTGGGCCAAGGGCCTGAAAGGTTAAATGTAATTTCCAGGTATGGTCAGTAGAGGGCAGCAAAGGGTAGTGGAGTGAGCACTCACAGCCAAGGCCTGGGCATCCCTTTTTTCCCTCTATAGAGATAAAAATCCGTCAGTGGTAGTAGAAAGTCCAGAGTGCCAGAATCAGGAGAGAAATTACTCATAGGGATACTGATCCAGAATGGGGATCAGCTGAGGAGGCACAATTCACAGCCTGGTATCTATCTTAGAGATGTGAACCACTAGACATCAGGAGGGGAATCATTAGACTTTCCCAGTCCCGACTCCTCCTCCTCCCCGCCTGTCTAAAACCTCAGATCTGGCTCCGTAAAGTAACAGGAGTCTCCTGTCCATCTTGGGAGCTGATGCAAACTTCCTGACTGACAGTTAGGACATGGTACCAGCAGTGGCTAAGTGTTCCTCAACCAGCCATTTCAGGGAGGAGAGACTGAGTGGCATAGGGGCACCATAGGCAAACACTGACAGCTGATGAAAACACTCACATGTGTGTCAGTTAAATAATTTGGGAGCCAACCTAAATGGGATGCGGCTTAAAATATATTTTCTTTCCTCCTCCAGAAGGAAAACATTGTTTAGGTGAGGAAAAACTATATGACTTTGAAATTAGACAAACTTGACTCTGCAGATTATTTGGTATCTCAGTTACTTAACTTTATTGAGCTTCAGTTTCTCCATCTATAAAATGGAAATAATGATTCTTACCTCACAAATCTGCTGCAAGGAAATGAGATGATGTCCATAAACTGCCTGGCAAAGAACTTGGCAATTTGTAGTTACTCAGTTGGCATTACTACCTGTTCTCTGTCCCTGTCTTTGGTCATGGGAGAATACCCATTATATTGTTGCTATTTTGAATAAAAAGCCTCATTGTCTCCTATAAGCATAACTAAATTATTTGAAGGATTAATCTGTTAGGTACCATACTAACATTTCTGCAGTATGATCTCATTTAATTCTCACAACAACCCTATGAAGCAGATGCTTTCATCATCATTTTGATTTTACAGATAAGGACATTGAGGCTTTAGAAGTATAACAGGTTTACCCAGTGTCATGTAGGTAGTAAATCATAAGGAAGGATTAAAACTAGGTAATTGGATTCCAGAGCTCATGCTCTTGACACTGCATAATGTTTTCCAATATACACATTTAATCAAAGATTTAAAATTTTAAGGGAATAAATCAGAGAAGAAATTAAAAAATACATGGAGACAAATGAAAATGAAAACACAATGGTCCAAAAACTTTGGAATCCAGCAAAAGCTGTTCTATGAGGGAAGTTTATAGCAATCAAGGCCTACCTCAAGAAGTAAGAAAAATATTGAAGAAACAACCTAAACTTACACCTACAGAAGCTAGAAAAAGAACAAACAAAACCCAAAACCTAAATAGGAAGGAAGAAAATAATAAAGATTAGAGCAGAAATAAATGAAATAGAACCTAAAAAAAAACCCAATAGAGCAGATCAATGAAACCAGGAGCTGGTTCTTTGAAAAGATCAACCAAATAGATAAACCTTTAGCCAGACTCATAAAAGAGAGAGAGAGAGAGAGAGAGGACTCAAATAAACAAAATCAGAAGGGAAAGAGGAGAAAGGACAACCAACGCCACAGAAATATGAAGGATTATAAGAGAATATTATGAAAAATTGTATGCAAACAAATTGAACAACCTAGAAGAAATGATAAATCCCTGGAAACATATAACCTCCCAAAACTGAATCGGGACGAAATAGAAAACTTGAACAGACTGATTACCAGGAATGAAATTGAATCAGCATTCAGAAAACTCCCAACAAACAAAAGTCCAGGAGCAGATGGCTTCACAGGTGAATTTTACCGAACATTTAAAGAAGAGTTAGAAGGAAAGCTTCCAAATTCACAAATTCATTCTGTGAGGCCAGCATTACCCTGATACCAAAACCAGGTAAAGACATTTAAAAAAAAAAAAAAAAAAAAAGAGGACGCCTGGGTGGCTCAGTCAGTTAAGCGTCTGCCTTCAGCTCTGGTCATGATCCCAGAGTCCTGGGATCGAGTCCCCCATCGGGCTCCTGGCTCGGCGGGGAGCCTGCTTCTCCCTCTCCCACTCCCCCTGCTTGTGCTCTCTCTCTCTCTCTCACTCTTGCTCTATCGCAAATAAATAAAATCTTTTTAAAAAAAGAGAGAACTACAGGCCAATATCTCTGATGAACACAGATGCAAAAATCCTCAACAAAATAATAGCCAACCAAATCCAACAATACATTAAAAAATCATTCACGGTGATCAAGTGGGATTTATTCCTAGGATGCAAACGTGATTCAATATTCACAAATCAATTAACATCATACATCACATCAACAAGAGAAAGGATAAAAAGCACATGATTATTTTAATAGATGCAGAAAAGCATTTGACAAAGTACAATATCCATTCATGATAAAAACTCTCAACGAAGTAGGTTTAGAGGGAACATATTTCAATGTAATAAAGACCATATAAAAACCTACAGCTAAAATCATACTCAATGGTGAAAAACTAAAAGCTTTTCCCCAAGATCAAGAGCAAGACAGGGATGTCCATTCTCACTACTTGTATTCAACATAGCACTGGAAGTCCTAGCCCCAGGAATAAGACAAGACAAAGAAATAAATGGCATCCAAATGGGTAAGGAAGAAGTAAGACTTTCACTATTTGCAGGTGACATGATACTATATATACAGAAAACCCTCAAGACTCCACCAAAAATAGACTAGAACTGATAAATGAGTTCAGGAAAATCACAGGATACAAAATCAATATACAGAAATCTGCATTTTTATACACTAATAATGAAGAAGCAGAAAAAGAAATTAAGAAACAGTCCCATTCACAATTATACCAAAAATAACAAACTACTTAGGAATAAACTTAAACAAGGAAGTGAAAGACCTATATTCTGAAAACTATAAAACACTGATGAAAAAAAATTGAAGACAACATGAATGGAAAAATATTCTATGCTTATTGATGGAAGAACAAATATTTTAAAATGTCCCATACCCAAAATGATCTACAGATTTAATGCAATCCCTATCAAAACACCAATAGCATTTTTCACAGAACTAGAACAAATAATTCTAAAATATGTATGGTACCACAAAAGGCCCCAAATAGCCAAAGCAATCTTGAGAAAGAACAAAATTGGAGGTATCACAATCCCAGATTTCAAGATATATCACAAAGCTGTAATAATCAAAACAGTATGGTACTGACGGAAAAGTAGACAATAGATCAACGGAACAGAAGAGAGAATCCAGAAATAAACCCATGATTTTATGTACAAGCAGGGAGGCAAGAATATACAATGGGAAAAAGATAGTCTCTTCAAAAACTGGTGTTGGGAAAACTGGACAGGTACATCCAAAAGAATGAAACTGGACCACTCTCTTACACTACACACAAAAATAAAATTCAAAATGGATTAAAGACCTAAATGTGAGACTTGAAACCAAAAAAGTCCTCGAAGAGAGCACAGACAGTACTTTCTCAGACACTGGTTGCAACAACATCTTTCTAGATATGTCCCCTGAGGCAAGGGAGACAACAGCAAAAATAAATTATTGGGACTACATCAAAATGAAAGGCTTCTGCACAGCAAAGAAAACCACCGATAAAACTAGAGGACAAGTTACTGAATGGGAGAAGATATTTGCAAATGATAGAAAAGGTTAGTATCCAAAATATATAAAGAACTTATACAACTCAACACCAAAAAACCAAATGATCCAATTTAAAAATAGGCGGAAGACATCAACAGACATTTCTCCAAAGAAGACACAGATGGCCAACAGACACACGAAAAGACGCTCAAATCACTCATCATCAGGGAAATGCAAACGAAAACCACAGTGAGCTATCACCTCATACCTGTCCAAATGGCTAAAATCAACAACACAAGAAACAACAGGTTTTGGCAAGATTGTGGAGAAAAAGGGACTCTTGTGCACTGTTGGTGGGAATGCAAACTGGTGCAGCCCCTGTGGAAAACAATATGGAGGTTCCTCAAAAAATGAAAACTAGAATTGCTATATGATCCACAACTGAGTATTTACCCCCAAAATAGAAAAGCACTAATTTGTGGGGTGTCTGGGTGGCTCAGTCGGTTAAGCATCTAGCTCATGGTTTCAGCTCAGGTCATAATCTCGGGATCGTGGGATCGACCCTCACATTGGGTTCTGCGCTCAGCACAGAGTCTGCTTGAGATTCCCTCTCCCTCTTCCTCTGCCCCTGCCCCCACCTGTCTGCTCACCCTCTCTCTTTCTCAAATAAATAAATAAATAAATAAATAAATAAATAAATAAAATCTTTAAAAAAAGAAAAACACTAATTTAAAAAGATATATGCACCCCTATGTTTGTTGCAACATTATTTACAGTAGCCAAATTATGGAGCAAGCCCAAGTGTGTCCACTGATAGATGAATGGATGAAGAAGATGTGGTATATATATATATATATATATATATATATATATATATATACACACACACACACACACACACAGACACACACACAATGGAATATTATTCAGCAATAAAAAAGAATGAAATCTTGCCATTTGCAACAACATGGATGGATTTAGAGGGTATAATGCTAAGTGAAATAAGTCAGAGAAAGACAAATACCATATGATTTCACTTATATGTGGAATTTAAGAAACAAAACAAATAAAAAAGAGATAAACCAAAAGACAGACTCTTAGCTATAGAAAACAAACTGATGGTTATCAGAAGGAAGGTGGGTGGGGGGCTGGATGGTAGGTGATGGGGATTAAGAGTACACTTATCATGATGAGCACTGAGTAATGTATAGAATTATCGAATCACTATATCGTACACCTGAAACTAATATAACACTGTTAATTATACTGGAATTGAAATAAAATAAATATTAAAAAATTCAAAGAAAGAAATTGAATTAAGAAAATAGTCTAGGGGCACCTGCATGGCCCATTCAGTTAAGCATCTGCCTTCGGCTCAGGTCGTGATCTCAGGGTCCTGGGATCGAGCCCCACATCGGGCTCCCTGCTCCTAGGGGAGTCTGCTTCTCCCCCTCCCCCCCAACCCCCTCCCCGCTCATGCTCTCTCTCTCTCTCTCACTTCTCTCTCAAATAAATAAAATCTTCAAAAAACCTTTTTTTTAAAAAATAGTCTTGTCTTTGCAACATGCTTAAAAACATTGGTATTATGGGCATAGGATCACCTTATACTGTCTCTTCTATTTGATATTTAGGGTGAAAAGTTAAGTGTTCAATGAAATAGATGAAAACAAACCCTATCACTGTTATTCTATTTAGAGCTCATTCACCAAATTAAAATAAATAGCAATGGTATTTTAGAAGAAATTAAGCTTTAGCTATTACTGTAAATGTAACTATTACATGACTAAGGAAAGCTCCCTTTATCTTTCTGAGAAAACTTTTCTCTCCTTGGCTTTACTACAAGGGGAAGATAGAATCAGAACACTACATCTTTCTCAATTAATTCCTGAAGACTAGTAACTCACAATCCTGGTTACATACAAGAATCACTCAAAAATTTTTTTAAAATACAGGTTTTCTGGATCTGATGAATCAGAACCTCTGGGGGTTACAGAGGGAGTGCCTGAAAACTCCCCCAAGTGAGACTGATGCATATCAGTATTGATA
>NW_027555147.1:0-21546 GCF_964656455.1 Halichoerus grypus | reverse complement strand
AATATAGCTTCTGTTTGACTTAACATATGGATAGCTATGTCTACTCTTATCCTCTTATGACTGTAGCAATCAAATGTTCTTATACTCAACAGTCATTGAATGTTTTCTAACATATGACTCTGGATTAAGAATACCTGCATATTACATCAAAAACTAATAATGTACTGTACAGTGGATAACTGAACATAATAAAAAAATGAAGAAAAAAAAAGAATACCTGCATTTTCTTACTGAAAAATCAATCTCAGACATGAACATGATCTCATATCTTTTCATTCTTTAAGAAAATTCAGAACTATAGCAACAGTCGAAGAGGACAGAGTGACAATCCTCCTATAATTGACCTCTTGGATATAATCCCTGTTTCCTCTATCTTGGTGTATTGCTGTATAAAGTGTCTGGCACATAGTAAGCCTTCAACAAATATTGTTCCCTTCCAGTCCTGTCTTGGCATGTCCTATAAAGGGACATTCACACTTTCGTCTGAATGAAATACCAGATTTAGCAAAGAGAACACTTCAAAATATAAGCATAAGAAGTGAAGTAAACACGTGTTAGCATTATACTTGTCCCTCTGGCAGGCACTAGGTGTCCCAAGACAGAACTGCTTTAAAGAAACCCACAGCTTGGTGAGTATTCCTAAATCCTGTCTTCTTTCCCAGCTCTCCTTTCAAGGCAGAGTAATGAGTCCCTACTGTATTCCACTACAGGGAGGATGAGTATATAGAATATCATTTCACTTTCTCCCAGATAAAAGAAACTTAGTCTCAGACAGGCTATTCAAACTTGCACTTAAAATGAAGGCTCATCTGTAGATATAAATATGTCTCCAAACTATGTCATGTGTCAAATCAGGAGCAGGTCTCAGAACTTTGGTTTTCTTTGCATATTGCATAAATGCGAAAAGGAGAAGTAAAACACATTACATGGTATTGAGTAGAGGAAATAGATTCTATCTACTCTGACATTATTTCACTTTAGTTGTTCTGCTTTGGGTGTCTGCCATGTGCCAGGCACATTGCAATCTCCTTTTCCTGCATGACCTCATTGACTTTTCACAACAACCTATTGTAGTGGGTGTTAGTACCCTTATTTTCCTAAAGAATAAGCTAAGTTTCATGTCAGTAAAGCAGTTTGCCCAAAGTCACCCACATTTAGGAAATGTCTGAGCCAGAAACTAAGAATTTTTTTTTACCTGCATGTTCTATGCACTTTCTTCTATGATATGCTGCTTAAAAACCACATAAGTCCATATGATAACCAGGTGAGACCTCTTAGTCCAAGGAGACATATGGGTTCTCCATCATCACCATTAGCAAGAAGTGGTGTCAAGTGGGAGTCACACATGTGTGCATGATTCACCGTGGTGAGAGAAAAAGTGGCATGCTTTTGGCACTGCCAGTAGACCTTGGGGCCATAGGTTCAGGGAAAAGGCCATTTTTTTCTTGAAATGTGATATCATCAAGATAACTAAAAGTTGAAAAGAGTAATAATACAGAGTATTCTTCTTTTTTAAAGAATTTTAATAGAAATAGATTTAGAATTTCATCATTTGGAAGAAAGTTAACTCACAGATTCTGGCATATCCATCCTGATAAACTACCTGACTACTTGAAGGTTTCTTTAGAATTAACTGCTAATAATTTCCCAGAGAGTCAGTACAGTGTAGTGTTTGTATGCACAAATGCTGGAGCTGGGATTCTTGTGCTGAAATCTCAGGCTCTGGCACTTATCAGTTGTGTGGCTTGGCAAATTACTTATTTATCCACTCTCTGTTTCTTCATCTCCAAAATAAGGATCCTACATTGCAGGATTTCTGTGGGGATAAAATTAATAAATACACACTGAGTGTTTATTAGAGTGATATAAAAATATTAGGTTTATCAAATGCATTTACATTATCTATTGATATGTATAGTTCACCAAGTGAATTACCTTGCACGATTTCAAAATGCTATATCATGCATTGATTTGACAATAATTTATTTTTCACTAATATGATTTATCTGGTATTCTGGTGTTAGAATAAAATAGTAAACAAAGCTGGCACTCTTGAACATTGGCCTTTGGGAGCATTCAGGGGAAGGAGCCAGTTTTATTGAGGATGGCCTCAGGACTCAGGATATCAACACCGCTCAATACAACAGATACTTTTTGAGGTCTTCTATGTTTTAGGCATCCTTCTAAGCATGTGAGGTACAGCATAAAACAAAACAGACACATGTAATTGCCCTTATATTCTAGTGAAGTGAAAGAGAAGCCAAAACAAAATAAATCAGTAAAGGGGCTATTAGAGGATAATAAATGCTATGGGGAAAAAACATTTAACTTTCTATATGTAGAAAATTGTAACTTCAAAAATCCCATTGGGATCTTTGCCAGTTTGGTCGCAGAGTGTACACCTCTGCTGGATAGTTTAAGGCAGCAGTGTGATGAAACAATGAAAAGAACCATAAATGTGAAAGTATACATGGCTGCTAAACATCTACTAAGACCTATGCTTTACATCCTATAAAAGCAGTGTCCTTTGAATGGCTTCTCAACTATTTGTTTGACCCATCAGAAAAGATCACTAGATCATTTCCAAGAAATCATATAAACTTTATGAAACAGCTTGTCTCCTATTCTGAACTACCTGCAATGAAAAGCAAATGTACTTATATAGGGTTCTCAAAGTGAAATGTTCTTGGGATAGTGATGTCAGCAAGAAGACTGACTAGTAAACTCCAACTCTTTACTGCCATATAGAAATACTAAGTAACAATAACATACAGACCAAAGTATCTTTACAGGAACTCTAGAAACTCCTTAGAGTTGCAACAACCAAGTGAACCCCCAAGTAAGAAAAAGTTCCCCTCAAAATCATAAGAAAATCTATGGCATTTTTTTCTCATCCTTGATAAACCTCCTCCACAGTACTGTGCAATGTGAATAGGAGGGAGCCTCCCAGATTCTCATAAAAAGATTATGAGGCATATGAAGAAACAGGAATACATGGCCCATTCAAAAGAACAAAATAAGTCTCCAGAAACTGACCCTAAAGAAACACAGGCCTAAGTCTTACTTGATAAAGATTTTAAAACAACTGTCTTGAAAATGCTTGGCAAGCTAACAGAGAACACAAATAATATATGAACAAAATAAGGGTATCATCAAAGAGAAAAATTACTTAAAAGAGAACCAAGGAATGCCTGGGTGGCTCACTCGGCAAAAGTGTTTGCCTTCTGCTCAGGTCATGATCCCAGGGTCCTGGGATTAGGTCCTGCATTGGGCTCCTTGCTCAGCAGGGAGCCTGCTTCTCCCTCTGCCTGCCACTCCCCCTGCTTGTGCTTCTCTGCTTCTCTCTCTCTGACAAATCAATAAATAAAATATTTTTAAAAAAATAAATAAATAAATAAGAGAACCAATTGGAGTGCCTGAGAGGCTCAGTCAGTTAAGCATCTGACTTTTGATTTCAGCTCAGGTCATGATCTCTGGGTCATGAGATCGAGCCCCGAGGCTGCTTAAGATTCTCTCTCTCTCCCACCCCACTAGCACACACACATGCACTATCTCTCTTTCTCTCGAAAGAAAGAAAGAAAAACAAGAGAACCAAAAAAAAAAAATTCTGGACCTGAAAAATACAATAATTAAATTTAAAAATTCACTAGAGGCCCTCAACAGTAGACTCAGACAGGAATGTTAAAGGAACACTGAACTTGAAGATAGGTCATTTGAAATTATCAAGCCCAAGGAGTAAAAACAA
The DNA here is from genome assembly GCF_964656455.1 of Halichoerus grypus. Lineage (NCBI taxonomy): Eukaryota > Metazoa > Chordata > Mammalia > Carnivora > Phocidae > Halichoerus > Halichoerus grypus. Next base: position 17,801 of record NW_027555147.1, on the reverse strand, counting down.
CAAAAAATAAAATAAAATAAAGTAAAAAAAAAAGCCTAAGGGACTTACAAGACCCCATGAAATGGATGAATATATACATCATGGAAGTTCCAGAAGGAGGGAGGGAGGAAGGGAGGGGGAGGGAGAGAGAGAGAGAGAGAATAGAGAACGTATTTGAAGAAATAATGGCCCAATTTCCCCAAATTTGAGTAAAGACATGGATGTACAATTACAGGAAACTCAACAAACCACAAGTATGATAAACGAAATAAGACCCCACTGAAAAAAATTATAATCAAACTTTCAAAAGTCAAAGACAAAGAAAGAATCTTTAAAGCAGTAAGAGAAAAGTAACTTGTCACTTACAAAGGATTTTTAATGAAATTCCCAGAAAATTTCTCAGTAAATACCTTGCAGGCCAGAAATAGTGGGATGATAGGGGCGCCTGGGTGGCTCAGTCATTAAGTGTCTGCCTTCGGCTCAGGTCATGATCCCAGGGTCCTGGGATCGAGCCCTTCATCAGGCTCCCTGCTCTGCGGGAAACCTGCTTCTCCCTCTCCCACTTCCCCTGCTTGTGTTCCCTCTCTTGCTGTGTCTCTCTCTGTCAAATAAATAAATAAAATCTTTAAAAAAAAAAAAAGAAATAGTGGGATGATAAATTTTAAGTGATAAAAAAATAGTCCACTCAAAATTCTATATCTGGTAAACTGCCTTTGAAAATGAGGAAGAAATCAAGACATCCCCACATTAAAAAAAAAAAAAAACTGACAGTGTTTATTACCACTGGGCCTGTCCTATAAGAAATGCTAAAAAAAGTCATTTAAGGAGAAAAAGAAAACACTAGACAGTAAGTCAGAGCCATGCAAAAATATAAAGTTGTCCAGTAAAGGTAAGTATATGGACACATATAAAACAAATACTGTGTAACTTTGGTTCTTAGCTTTACTTTTAATTATTTTTTAATACTTAAAAGACATAAGCATAAAAATTTTTAAAAATCTTTATAAATATCTTCTAATGAGTACAAAATATATAAAGATGAAATTTGAGACATTAATAACATAAAAGAGGTGTGGTGCTGTAAAGTTTTATGGTTTTCATATCAATTGAAGTTACATTGTAATCAGATCAAAGTAGACCATAATAATTTTAAGATATCATAAAAATCCTCATGGTAACCACAAAAAATATATCTATAAAATACACACAAAAGGAAATTAGAAGGAAATTGAAAAGTTTTACTCCAAAAAAATCACACAGAGGACAATAAAGGAGGAAATGAGGAATGAAATAACCATAAGACATACAGAGAAACAATAAAATGGTGATAGTAAATACATCTCAATCAGTAAAGTTTGAAATGTAAATGGATTAAAATCCCCAAACAGAAGACCTAGATTGGCAGAATAGATGAAAAACTATAACCAGCTATATGCTGACCATAAGAGATTACTTTAGATTAAGAGACACACACAGGTTGAATGTTGAAGAATGAAAAAGGATATTTAATGTGAATAGTAACCAAAATAGACCAAGGGTGGCTATACTAATAAAAGTCAAAATATATTTAAGTCAAAAATGGTCATAGAGACAAAGAAAGGCAGCATAAAATAATAAAAGGGTAAATTCATCAAAAGATATAAAAATTATGATATATCTACACCTAATATCAGAGCTCCTAAATACATGAAACAATCATGGACAGAATTAAAAGGAGAAATAAGAAGCAACACAATAATAGTAGGAAACTTCAATACCCCATTTTCAATAATTCATAGAATAACCAGACAGAAGTTCAATAAGAAAATAAAGGATTGCCGTAGCACTATAGACCAATTGGGTATTACAGATATATATATAGAATACTCCACCCAACAACAGCAGAATACAGATTTTTCTTAAGTGCACATGCAACATTCTCCAAGATAGATCATATGTTAGGCCACAAAACAAGTATTAATAAATTGTAAAAGATTCAAGTCATACAAAGTACCTTTTCCAATTACAATGAAATGATAATAGAAATAATTAGCAGGAAAAAAATCCCAGAAAATCCACAAATATATGGAAATTAAGCAACACACTCTTTAATAAACAATGGGACAGAGAATAAATCATAAGGAAAAATAGAAAGTACCTTGAGGTAAATAAAAATACAAATACAATATGCTAAAACTATGGAATGCAGTAAAAATAGTGCTAAGAGCAAAATTTATAGCTGCAAATATAAGTATTTTAAAAAAGAAGATCTGAGGTACCTGGCTGGTTCAGTCAGTGGAGCATGCAGCTTAATCTCAGGGTTGTGAATTTGAGCCCCATGTTGGGTTTAAAGATTACTTAAAAAAATCTATTAAAAAAAAGAAGAAAAATCTTAAATCAACAGTCTAAATTAACACTCTGAAAAACTAGAAAAATAAAGAACAAACTAAACCCAAAGCTAGGACACAAATAATAAAGATTAGAGCAGAGATAAATATAGTAAATCAAAAAGCAATAGAGAAAATCAACAAAACCAAGTTTATTCTTCAAAAAGATCAACAAAATTGACAGTGATTTTGAAAGACTGACTAAGAAAAAGGAGAAGACTCAAATAACCAAAATTAGAAATGAAAGAAAAGACATTACAATAATGTAATAAAAATAGAAATAATTATAATACTATGAAAATTGGTGTGCCAACAAATATGATAACCTGGAAGAAAGAGATACATTGCCATAAACATTCAACATAATACAAATAAGTCATACGAATAGAAAACTTAGACCAATATTGAGTAAGTACATCAAATCAGTAATTAAACTTCCCAGCAAAGAAAAGCCTGGGGAACAAATGGCTTCAAAGGATGTGGAGAAAGGGAACCCTCTTAGGCTGTTGGTGGGAATGCAAACTGGTGCAGCCACTGTGGAGAACAGCAGGAAACTTCCTCAAAAAGTTAAAAATAGAACCACCCTATGAATAGTAACAAACATCTAAACAAAAATTAATACGAATCCTTCTGAAAATCTTCCAAAATATCATATGATTCCAGCATTACTCTAATACCCAAAGCAGAAAAAGACACTGAGAAAAGAAAACTACAGACCAATATCACTTTTTAACTTGGTTACAAAAATCTTCAACCAAAAAATTCCAAACAGAATTTAACAGCGCATTAAAAGGATGATATACCATGACCAAATGAGATTAATTCCTGGAACGCAAGGTTTGTTCAACAGAATAAAATCAATATAGCACACCAAATAAACAGAAGGAAGGGGGGAAATGATGATCTAAATTGATGAAAAGAAAATATTTGATAAAATTCAATGTTCTTGTCGATAGTGCTGTTTTAAACATTGGAAAGCATTTACTCCTTATCATCCGTATTTTTGTATCTTTTGGGTAAGTACCTAGTAGTGTAATTGCTGGATCATAGGGTGGCTCTATTTTTAACTTTTTGAGGAAGCTCCATGCTGTTCTCCAGAGTGGCTGCACCAGTTTGCATTCCCATGAACACTGTAAGAGGGTTCCCCTTTCTCCACATCCTTGCCAACCTCTGTAGTTTCCAGTGTTGTTAATTTTAGCCATCCTGACAGGTGTGAGGTGGTATCGCATTGTGGTTTTGATTTGTACTTACCTGATGATGAGTGATGTTGAACATCTTTTCATGTGTCTATTAACCATCTGTCTTCTTTGGAAAAATGTCTGTTCATGTCTTCTACCCAATTCTTAACTGGATTATTTGTTTTTTGAGTGTTGAGCTTGATAAGTTCTTTATAGATTTTGGATACTAACCCTTTATCAGATATGTCATTGCAAGTATCTTCTCCCATTCCATAGCCAGAATGGAAAGATCCCAAGTGCCCATTGACTGATGAGTGGATAAAGAAGATGTGAATATAAATATATGTGTGTGTATGTAATGAAATATTATTCTGCAGTCAAAAAGAATGAGATCTTGCCATTCACAATGACATGGATGGAGCTAGAGGGTATTATGCTAAGTGAAATAAGTCAGTCACAGAAATACTATGATTTCACTCACATTCACTCATGTGGAATTTAGGAAACAAATCTGATGAACATAGAGGAAGGGGAAAAAGAGAGAGAAGTGAGCAAACCATAAGAGACTCTTAACAATTGAGAACAAACTGAGGGTTGATGGAAGGAGGTGGGTGGGGGATGGGCTAAATGGGGGATGGGTATTAAAGAGGGCACTTGTTATGATGAACACTAGATGATATACGTAAGTAATGAATTTAGTGATTCTAAGTTCTACTCCTGAAAACAATATTATGCAATATATTAAGTAACTAGAATTTAAATAAAAATTTGGATGAAAAAAATTCAACAATCTTTTATGATAAAAAAATACTCAACAAACCATGACTAGAAAGAAACTACTTCAACGTGATAAAAACCATGTAAGAAAAGCTCATGAATAACATCTTACATAATGGTAAATCTATTTCTCCAAGATTAGGAATAAGAACAAAATGATGTTTTCACCATTTCTATTCAACATAGTTTTGGGAGATCTAGCCAGAACAATTAGGCAAGAAAAAGAAATAAGGGACATCCATTTGGAAAAGTAGATATAACATTAACTCTGTCACACATGACATGAACATATATGCAGGAAAAACTAAAGAATCTACAAAAAATCCTTTAGTACTAATAAATTCACCAAATTTGCAGAACACAAAATCAACACAAAATTAGTTTCATTTCTGCATATTAATAAAGAATAATATGAAAAGGAAATTAAAATCAATTCCAGTAAAAAGATGCAAATTATATCATCAAAAATATAAACTGTCTTGGGAAGGTGAGAATAGAAATATAAAGCTTTAGGGTGCATTCAAAGTTAAGTTGCTATCAGCTTAAAATTGACTGTTATAAATATACCATGTTTGATATAATCCTCATGGTAAGCACAAAGCATAATCCTATAGTAGATACACAAAAGATAAAGAGAAAATAATCAAAGCATACCACTACAGAAAAAAATCAAGTCAAAAAAGAAGAGACCAAGAGAAGAAAAAAAGAACAAAAGAATTACAAAACAGCTAGAAAACGATGAACAAAATATCAATAGTAAGTCCATACCTGTCAAAAATTACTTTATATATCACTGGACTAGATTCTCTAATCTAAAGCCAGAGTGGCTGAATGAATTAAAAAAAAAAAGACATGAACCAAATATATGCTTCTTATAAAAGAATCACTTCAGCTTTAAGGACATACACACACTAAAGGGAAGGAATAGTATTCCAAAAAGATGCAAAACAAAAGAAAGCAGGGATAACTCTACTTATATCATAGAAAATACATTGTAAACCAAAGACTTTAACAAGAGACCAAAAAAAGGTCACATATAATGATAAATGGGTCAATCTAACAAGAAGTCATACGTGTAAATATTTGTGCACGTAAAAAATGAACACCTAAATATATAAAACAAATATTAAAAGCCCTGACAAGAGAAATAGAAAGCTATAAAATAATTGTAGGGATTTTAATACCCAACTTTCAACAGTGGATAGATCAGACAGAAAATCAATTACAGAACATTGGACTTAAATTATACATTAGACCAAATGGACTTAGACATTTACAGAACATTCCAACCAACAGCAGCAGAATGAACATTCTTGTCAAGCACATATGGAACATCCTTAGAGTACATCATATGTTAGACCACAGTATATCTTAAGAAATTTTAAAAGATTAAAATCATATCAAGCATCTTTTTTAGATACAATGATATAAAACTAGAAAATAGTTACAGGACAAAAACTGGAAAATTCATAAATATGTGAAGACTAAGCCACATGCTGGTAAACAACCAATAGGCCAAAGAAGAAGTCAAAAGAGAAATCAAAAAGTATCTTGAGACAAATGAAAATGGAAATACAGCATACCCAAACTGATGGAATTCAGCAAAGGTGTGTCTAAGAGGGAACTTTATAGCAATTAAGATGCTAAGTGAAATAAGTCAAGCAGAGAAAGACAATTATCATATGGTTTCACTCACATGTGGAACATAAGGAATAGTGCAGAGGACCATAGGGGAAGGGAGGGAAAATTGAAGGGGAAGAAATCAGAGAGGGAGACAAACCATATAAGACTCTTGAATCTGGGAAACAAACTGAAGGTTGAAGAAGGGGAGGTGGGGTGGGCAGAATGGGGTAACTGGGTGATGGGCATTAAGGAGGGTATATGATGTGATGAGCACTGGGTGTTATATGCAACTAATGAATCATTGAAAATTATATCAAAAACTAATGATGTACTATACATTAGCTAATTGAATTTAAATAAAAAATGAATAATAAAAAAAGAGAAAAGAAAAAGAAGAAAATAAGGATGATGCCAAACTAAACAATCTAACATTAAACATCAAAAAATTATTAAAAGAAAAACAAACAAAGCCCAAAGTTCATAGAATTAAGGAAATATCAAATATAAGAGTGGATACAAATGATATAGATATAAAAAACAATAGAAAAAATCAATAAACACATGAAAAAATGTTCATCATCATTAGCCATCAGGGAAATTCAAATCAAAACCACATTGAGATACCACCTTATACCAGTTAGAATGGCAAAAATTGACAAGGCAAGAAACAACAAATGTTGGAGAGGTTGTGGAGAAAGGGGAAGCCTCTTACACTGTTGGTGGGAATGGAAGTTGATACAGCCACTTTGGAAAACAGTGCAGAGGTGCCTCAAAAAATTAATAATAGAGCTACCCTATGACCCAGCAATTGCACCCAAAGACACAGATGTAGTGAAAAGAAGGGCCGTATGCACCCCAATGTTCATAGCAGCAATCTCCACAACAGCCAAACTGTGGAAAGAGCTGAGATGCCCTTCAACAGACGAATGGATAAAGAATATGTGGTCCATATATACAATGGACTATTACTCAGCCATCAGAGAGGATGAATACCCAACTTTTGCATCAACATGGATGGGACTGGAGGAGATTATGCTAAGTGAAATAAGTCAAGCAGAGAAACTCAATTATCATATGGTTTCACTTATTTGTGAAACATGAGGAATAACATAGAGGACATTAGGAGAAGGAAGGGAAAAATGAAGGGAGGGAAAACTGAAGGGGGAGATGAACCATGAGAGACTATGGACTCTGAGAAACAAACTGAGGGTTTTAGGGGGTGGGGGGTGAGGTGATGGGTTAGCCTGGAGATAGGTATTAAGGAGGGCACGTATTGCATGGAGCACTGGGTGTTATACACAAACAATAAATCATGGAACACTACATTAAAAACTTATGATGTACTGTATGGTGACTAACATAACATAATAAAAAAAACTTAAAAAATAAATAAAATAAATTAAAAAGAAAATTAAAAAAAGAAAAGACCAATAAACAAAAGGCTTTTTTAAAAAGATAAATTGATAAGCATTTAGCTTGGCTCATCAAGAAAAGAGAGGGTTTGAAGAAAAAAAATTTTTAATTTAAATTCAATTAAAGAAATAAAATTTGGAATGATAAAGGAGACATGTTACAAATGTTAGCACACTAATAAAAAGGATCACAAGACCACCATGAACCATTATAAACCAACAAATTGGATAACCTAGACAAAATGGCTAAATTCCTCAAAGCATACAACCTAAGGTGGAGTCATGAAGAAATAGAAAATCTGAATAGGCCAATTTCTAGTAAAGAGAATACATCCGTAATCAAAAAACTACCAACAAAGAAAAGTCCAGGACCAGGTGGCTTCACTGATGAATTATATCATGCATTTCAAGAAGAAATAATACCAATCCTTCCATAACTCTCTTAAAAAATAGAAGAGGAAGGAACACTCCAAAACTCATTTTATGAGGCAAGCAGGATCCTAACACCAAAACCAAACAAGGACACTGCAAGAAAAGGAAATTATAGGCCAATATTCTTGATGAATATAGATGCAAAATCCCTCAACAAAATATTAGGAAATCAAACTCAGTAATACACTAAAAATATGATACACCATGAACAAGAGGGGTTGATACTAAGAATACAAGGATGGTTCAACATCTACAAATCAATCAATGTGATATACGTCATTAGTAAAATGAAGTATAAAATTCACATGATCATCCCAATAGATGCAGGAAAAAGCGCTTGACATAATGCAGCATCCATTTGTGATAACAATTCTCAACACAGTGGCTATAGAGGTAATACATCTCAACATAGTGAAGGCCATATATGACAAGAACACAGCTGACATACTCAATGATGAAAAGCTAAAAGCAATTTTCTAAGATCAGGAAAAGGACAAGGATGCTCAGTCTCATCCCTTTGAGGAAGCATCATAATGGGAGACCTAGCCAAAGTAGTTAGTCAAGAAAAATAAATAAGACATTCAAATTGGACAGGAGGAAGTAAAACTGTTTCTTTGCAAATGATGTGACATTATACATAGAAAACTCTAGAGACTCAACCAAAAAACTGTTAAAATAAGTGAATTTAGTAAAATTGCAGGATACAGAATGAATGTACAAAAATCGGTTGCACTTCTATACACTAAAACAAATTATCAGAAGGAGAAATTAAGGAAACAATCCAAAATATGATTGCATCAAAAATACCTAGGAATAGATTTATCCAATGAATTAAAAGGCAAACACATAGAAAACTATGACACTGATGAAAGAAATTGAAGAAGACACAAATAAAGGAAAAGATATTCTATCTTCGTGGATCAGAAGAATTAATACTGCTAAAATGTCCATACTACCCAAAAGAACCTACAGATTCATTCAGTCTGTGTCAAAATTCTAATGGCCTTTTAATTTTTTAATTTTTTTGATTTTTTAAAATTTTATTATGTTATGTTAGTCACCATACAATACATCATTAGTTTTTGATGTAGTGATCTACGATCCATTGTTGTCATATAACACCCAGTGCTCCATGCAATATGTGCCCTCCTTAATACCCATCACTGGGCTAACCCATACCCCCACACCCCTCCCCTCTAAAACCCTGTTTATTTCCAATGGCCTTTTTATAGAAATAGAAAAAGCAATCCTAAAGTCTGTGTAGAATCACAAAAGGTCCTGAATAGCCAAAGTAATCTAGAGAAAGAAAAACAAAGTTAGAAGCATTATACTTCATGATGTGAAACTATATAAAGGCTACAGTAGTGAAAACAGTATAATATTGGCATAAAAATAGGCATATACAACAGAACAGAATAGAGAGTTCAGAAATGACCCCATGCATATATAGACCATTAATCTATGACAAAGGTGCCAAGAATGTATAATGGGACAAGGACAGTCTTTTCAATGAATGGTGTTGAGAACACTGAGTAGCCCCATAAAGAAGAAGAGGAAGGAGGAGAAGAAGAAGAAGAAGGAGAAGAAGAAGAAGAAGAAGAAGAAGAAGAAGAAGAAGAAGAAGAAGAAGAAGAAGAAGAAGAAGAAGAAGAAGAAGAAGAAAGAAGAAGAAAGAAGAAGAAAGAAGAAGAAAGAAGAAGAAGAAGAAGAAGAAGAAGAAGAAGAAGAAGAAGAAGAAGAAGAAGAAGAAGAAGAAGAAGAAGAAGAAGGAGGAGGAGGAGGAGGAGGAGGAGGAGGAGGAGGAGGAGGAGGAGGAGAAGAGGAGGAGGAACTGCTATTTTACATCATACATAAACTCAACTCAAAATGGATTAAACATTTGAACAGGAGTCCAGAAACAATAAAACCCCTAGAAGAAAACATAATGGGTAAGTTACCTGACATTGTTCTTCAAAAAGTTTTTCTTAGATTTGACACCAAAACCACAAGCAAAAGATGGTAAACTAAAAAAAAAATGGAACTATATCAAAGTAAAATCCTCTGTACTGGAAAGAAAACTATCATCAAAATGAAAAAGCAACTGACTAATGAAAGAAAATATTTCCAAATCATATATTTAAAAATGGGTTAATATCCAAAATATATAATGAATTCATGCAATGCAACAGGAAAAAAAATCTGAATAAAAAATGGGCAGAAAAACTGAATAGATATCTTTCCACAGAAGACATACAAATAGCCAACACGTGCATGAAAATATGCTCAACAGTATTAATCATCCAAGAATTGGAGACCCAAACCACAATGAGATATGACATCATGCCTGTCAGAAAGGCTATTATCAAATGACAAGAACAAGCACTCTTGAAGATTTGGAGAAAAAAGAATCATCATACATTATTGGTGAGAATGCAAACTGATGCCTCTCCTTCGTGAAACAGTATGGGTGGTGTTCAAAAAATTAAAAATAAACCTCCCATCTGATCCAGCAATTCCATTTCCGAGTATTTATCTGAAGAAAACAAAATCACTGTCTCAAAAAGATGTTGTCACCCCATGTTCAATTCAGCCATTATTTACAATGGCCAAAACTTGGAAACAATCTAAGTGTCCATCAACAGACGAATGGATGAAGAAAATCTGAGAAAGATGGCAGAGTAGTCGAAGGACCCTAGGCTTGCCTTGTCCCTCAAACACAGCTAGATAAATATCGAATCATTCTGAATAGGCAAGACATCGATCTGGGGACTGACAGAACAAACTGCACAACTAGAGGGAGGGAGGAGGCCACAAAGTGGAAGGTAGGAGGTGTAGAGATGTGCTTTGGGGGAGAAAGGGGTCATAGGTGCTGCAGAGGGGAGGGCACCCTCGGAGAGAGGCGAGAGAGAGAGAGAGAGAGAGAGAGAGAGAGAGGAGCACACAGGGGATCACACAAGGAAAACACTTCCTCAAAGCCATTGACTGGGAAAACAAAACAGGCTGATTTTTGTAAATGTTTACAGGTAGTGGGGCTCAAAGACTAGAGTTTTAGAAGTCTGCAGCGTGCCTGAGGGCACTGCAGTTCTCCTGTAGAGAAGACAGGCAGGTAACCCAGGGGGCAGACAGTGCGATCTGAGGATCAGCAGAGATGCACTGGGGGAGACGGTTCCCCCTTCTTGGAGCACATCTGAGAGAGATGGCATTGCCTCTCTCAGGTTAAAAGAGCCGGTGGGTGCCATTTCCCTTCCCTGCCTCTCAGCATAGGCACAGAGATACCTGCTGAGGGTGGTTAACCTGAACACTGGCTCTTTGGTGTGTTTGCTCCAAACCCCACACTCCCGCACCCTGGTGCGACTGCCCTTCTGGGTCAAACCGGCATCAATCCCAGTGTGGCGACACCCTCCCCGGGAGGACAAGCACAAATCCCCACCACACCAGCTCCCTAAAGTTTGGAGTTTTAAAACTCAGCTGGCCTGGCTGGGATAGAGCCCAAAAGTGCATTGCATAGCTCCAGGCAAGCAACCTGGACACAGACAGTATGAGAACAGCAATCAGAAAAATAGCTAGGATGCAGTGGGAGAAATTGTTTGCTCTTCGAGGAGGGCTTTTCTGACAGCAGCAGGCACAAACTCCCTCTCCAGGGACAAAAGAGCTGGCTGGTGCCATTTTAATCCTGTGCCCCTCAGCATAAACTAAGTTCAGTAAACAGCACAGTGCCAGCACTGGCTGCCTAATCTGTTTACACAGATTACACAGCGATCTGCTGGTCCTGCTTTTCTCAGGCAGGTGTGCCTGAGAACCAGTGTAGCAGGCCCCTACCTCAGAAGATCAGCACAGACCCCCACACCCACCCCATCTAATGACCATAGAGTTCTGCTTCAGCTGTGGTGAAAATGGCACCAGGTCTCTTTTAACAAGCAGACCAGAGCACACCTAGCTAAAACTCACCACACTCTGGCCAAGGTCCAAAACTCCCCACTGCAGGCAAGGAGAAACTCTGCAGAAGACTGCCCTGAGGCGTAGAGCAGCCATAACACAACAGCAGAGTGCATGCAGCATGTACCAGAGACACTTCCTGAAGCACCAAGCCCTGGACATTATATGACATCTTCTTCATAAAGCCATTACTCTCAGAAGAAGGAAACATAACAGGCTTTCCTAACACAGAGAAGACAGAGACCTAGACACAATGCCAAGACAGAAGAAGTCATTCCAAAACAAAGAACAAGAAAAGGTTATAGCCAGACATTTAATTGAAACAGATATAAGTAATATGCCTGATCAAGAATTTAAAGCAACAACCATAAGGATACTAGCTGGGCTTGAGGAAAGCATAGAAAACACCAGGGATACCATTACAACAGAGATAAAAGAGCATAAAACCAATCAGGCCAAAATGGAAAATGCACTAACTGAGATTCAAAACTGACTGGGTTTCACAAGAATGGGAGAAGCAAAGGAATGAATAAGTGATATAGAAGATAGAATTATGGAAAATAATGAAGCTGATCAAAAGAAGGAAAGAAAAATATTGAACAGTGAAAGTAGACTTAAGCAACTCAGTGACTCCATGGAACATAATAACATTCGTATCTTAGGAGTCCAAGAAGAACAACAGCGAGAAAAGGGAGCAGAAGATTTATTTGAGCAAATTACAGCTGAAAACTTCCCTAATCTGCGGAAATAAATAGACTTCCAAGTCCAGGAGGCACAGAGAAGTCCTATCAAAATCAATAAAAGCAGGCCAACAGCAAGACATATTGTAGTTAAATTTCCAAAATATAGAAGTAAAGAAAAAATACTAAAAGCCACAAGACAAAAGAGGTCCCTAACTTAGAAGGGAAGACAAATAAGGTTAGCAGCAGATCTATTCACAGAAACTTGGCAGCCCGGAAGAGAGTGGCATGATACACTCAATGTGCTGAATGGGAAAAATCTGTAGTCCAGAATATTCTATCCAGCAAGGCTATCATTCAGAAAAGAAACAGAGGTGAAGGATTTCCCAGACAAACAAAAACTAACAGAGTTCGTGACCCCTAAACCAGCCCTGCCAGAAATATAAAAGGGGACTCTTTTAGTGGGAAACAAAAACCAAAAGTGACAAAGACTAGAAAGGAATGGAGGAAACCTCCAGAAACAAGGACAAAACAAGTAATAAAGTATCACTAAATTCATATGTATCAATAATTATTCTGAATGTAAATGGACTAAATGTTCCAATCAAAAGATATAAGGTGTCAGAATGCATAAAAAAAAAACCAACCAAAAACAAGACCCATCTATATGCTGCCTACAAGAGACTCATTTCATTTATTTCTTTTTAATTTAAATTTTTTTTCAAGAGTCATTTTAGAACTAAAGGCACCTGCAGATTGAAAGTGAGGGGATGGAGAAATATTTACCATGCAAATGGACATCAAAAGAAAGCCAGGGTAACCATACTTATATCAGACAAACTAGATTTTAAACCAAAGACTGTAATAAGACATGAAGAAGGGCAGTATATCATAATAAAGGGGTCTATCGAACAAGAACATCTAACAATTGTAAATAATTATGCCCCGAACTTAGGAGCAACCAAATATATAAAATAATTAATAACAAACATAAAGGAACCCGTTGATAATAATGCAATAGTAGTAGGGTACATTTACATCAAGGGACAGATCATCTAAGAAGAAAATCAACAGATTATATTCTAACATATGCATGCATGCAGCATACATATAATTATATGAAGGCATACATATAATAACAGATATATTCAGTGCATTTCATCCCAAAGCACCAGAATACACATTCTTTTCGAATGTACATGGAACATTCTCCAGGATAGATCACATACTAGGTCACAAATCAGGCTTCAACAAGTAAAAACGATTGAGATCATGCCATCCATCTTTTCTGACCACAATGCTATGAAACTTGAAGCCAGCCGCAAGAAAAAATTTGGAAAGACCACAAATACATGGAGCTTAAAGAACAAGTGACTAAAGAATGAATTGATCCACCAGAAAATTAAAGAAGAAATTAAAAAAAACATGGAAACTAATGAAAAAGAAAACACGATGGTCCAAAACTTTTGGGACGTAGCAAAAGCGGTCCTAAGAGGGAAGTATATTGTAAGAGAGGCCTACCTCAAGAAGCAAGAAAAGTCTCAAATACACAACCTAACTGAACACCTATAGAATCTAGAAGAACAAGAAATGAAGCCTACATCTGGCAGAAGAAGGGAAATATTAAAGAGTAGAGCACAAATAAATGGTATAGAAACAGAAAAACCCAGTAGAACAGATCAATGAAACCAGGAGCTGGTTCTGTGAAAATTTTACTAAAATTGATAAACCACTAGCCAGATGTAACAAAAAGAGAAGAGAAAGGACCCAAATTAAAAAAAAAAAAAGAATCACAGATGAGAGAGGAGGAATCACAACCAAGACCACTGAACTCCAAACAATTATAAGAGAATATTATAAAAAAATTATATGTCAACAAATTGGGCAATCTGGAAGAAATGGATAAATTCCTAGAAACATATAAACCACCAAAACTGAAACAGGGAGAAATAGAAAATTTGAACAGACCAATAACTTACAAAGAAATTGAACCAGTAATTAAAAATCTCCCAACCAACAAAAGTCCCGGTCCAGATGGCTTCACAGGGGAATTCTAGCAAACATTTAAGAAAGAGTTAATACCTATTCTTATTAAGCTATTCCAAAAAAAAAAGAAAAAAATAGAAATGGAAGAATAACTTCCAAGCTCATTCTACGAGGCCAGCTTTAGAGATTTCAAAACCAGACAGAGTCCAGTAAAAAAGAGAACTACAGGGCAATATCCCTGATGAACATGGATGCAAAAATGCTCAACAAAATACTAGCAAATCAAGTCTGACAGTACATTAAAAGAACCATTCACCACGATCAAGTGGGATTTACTCCAGGGTTGCAAGGGTGGTTTAATATTCACAAATCAAACGACGTGATGCACTACATTCATACAAGAAAAAAGAAGAACCATATGCTCCTCCCAGTAGATGCAGAAAAAACATTTGGCAAAGTACAGCATCCATTTTTGATAAAAACCCTGAACAAAGTAGGGATAGAGGGAACATAACTCAATATCATAAGGGTCATATATGAAAGACCCACAGCTAATAACATCCTCAGTTGGGAAAATCTGAGTTTTCCTCTATGCTCAGGAGCAAAACAGGGATGTGTACTCTCACCACTGTCATTTAACATAGAACTAGAAGTCCTAGTCTCAGCAATCAGACAACAAAAAGAAATAAAGGCATCCAGATTGACAAAGAAGTAGTCAAACTTTCACTATTTGCAGGTGACAAAATATTCTACGTAGAAAACCCATAAGACTCCACCAAAAAATTGCTAGCACTGATACATGGGTTCAGTAAAGTCACAGGATACAAAATCAATGTACAGAAATCTGTTGCTTTTCTATACACCAATAATCAAGCAGCAGAAGGACAACTCAAGAAATCAATCCCCTCTACAACTGCACCAAAACCCATGATACCCAGGAATAAACCTACGAAAAGTGGTAAAAATCTGTACTCTGAAAACTCTAACACTGATAAATGAAATTGAAGATGCCACAAAGAAATGGAAAAACACTCCATGCTCGTGGATTGGAAGAACAAATATTGTTAAAATGTCTATACTACCCAAAGCAATCTACAAACTTAATGCAATCCCTCCAAAATACCATCAGTATGTTTCACAGAGCTAGAACAAACAATCCAAAAATTTGTATGAGGCACAGCAGACCCCCAATAGCCCAGAGCAATCTTGAAAGAGAAAGGCAAAGCTGCAGTCATCGCAATTCCAGATTTCAAGTTATATTACTGAGCTGTATTGATCAGGTCAGTATGGTACTGGCCGAAAAACAGACACATGGATCTATGGAACAGAATAGAAAACCCAGAAATGGACCCACAACTATATGGTCAACTAATCTTTGACAAAGAAAGAAAGATTATCCAATGGAAAAAAGGCAGTCTCTTCAACACATGATATTGGGAAAACTGGACAGTGACATGCAGAAGAATGAAACTGGACCCCTTTCTTACACCATTCACAAAAATAAATTCAAAATGGATGAAAGACCTACATGTGAGATGGGAAACCATGAAAATCCCAGGGGAGAACAGGCAGTAACCTCTTTGACATCAGCCACAGCAACTTCTTACTAGATATGTCTACGGAGGCAAAGGAAAGAAAAGCAAAGATAAACTATCAGACTTCATCATGGTAAAAAGCTTTTGTACAGAGAAGGAAATAATGAACAAAACTAACAGGCAACCTTCAGAATGGGAGAAGATATTTGCAAATGACATATCTGATAATGGGATAGTAACCAAAATCTATGAAGAACTTATACAACTCGACACCCAAAAACCAAATAATCCAGTTACAAAATGGGCTGAAGACAGGAATAGACATTTTTTTCCAAAGAGGACATACAGATGGCCAATAGTCACATGAAAAGATGTTCAACATCACTCATCAGCAGAGAAATGCAAATCAAAACTACAATGAGATAACACCTCAAACCTGTCAGAATGGTTAAAATTAACAAGACAAATACAACATATGTTGGTGAGGATGCAGAGAAAGGGGAACCCTGTTACACTGTTGGTGGGAACTGGGGCATACTGGTGCAACCATTCTGGAAAACTGTATGGAGTTTCCTTAAAAAGTTAAAAATGGCACTATCCTATGATCTGGCAGTTGTACTAGTAGGTATTCACCCAAAGTATAAAAAAATACTGATTTGAAGGGATACAAGTATCCTGATATTTACAGCAGCATTATCAACAATAGCCAAATTATGGAAAAAGCCCAAATGTCCATTGACTGATAATGGATAAAGAAGATGTGGTATATATAAACAATGGAATATTACTCAGCCATCAAAAAAGAATGAAATCTTGCCATTTGCAATGACGTGGATGGAGCTAGAGCGTATTATGCTAGGCGAAAACAGTCAATCAGAAAAAGACAAATACCATGAGTTCCCTCATATGTGGAATTTAAGAGACAAAGTCAGATGAAATGGGGGGAAAAAGAGAGAGGCAAACCATAAAAGACTCTTAACTATAGAAAACAAACTGAGAGTTCCTGAAGGGGAGGTGGGGGGGAATGGGTTAAATGGGTGAAGGGTATTAAGGTGGGCACTTCTTGTGATGACCACTGGGTGTTGTATGTAAGAGATGAATCACTAAATTCTACACCCAAAACTAATATTACATTGTGTGTTACCTAACTGGAATTTAAATAAAAGCTTGAAACTAAAAACAAAACAAAAAAAACCTGATGGTTACCAGAGGGGATGTAGGTGGGGGGTGGGATAAATAGATGATAGGGTTTAAGGAGTGCACTTGTGATGAGCACCAGGTGTTAGATGGAAGTCTTGGATCACTATGTTGTACATCAGAAACTAATGTTACTCTGTATATTAACTAACTGGAATTGATATAAAAACTTAAAAAAAGATAAAAAATAAAACCATAAAACAAATGAAAGAAAGGAACATATGAGGTATATACATATCTCACATATACCACATATCTGGAGGGTTGGGGGATGGGCAAAATGGATGAAGGTGTTCAAAACATACAAGCTTCCAGTTGTAAAATAAATATGTCCTGGAGATGTAATGTACTGCATAGTGAGTATAGTTAACAACTCCTTAACTTATATTTGAAGTTACTAAGAGAATAGATCTTGAAATGTCTCATCACAAGAAAAAATAAATTTGTAAGTATGTTCCATGATGGATGTTAACTAAACTTACAGTAATCATTCTACAATATAGACCTATACCAAATCATTATGTCATGCACCTAAAACTAATACAATACCATATGTCAATTATACCTCAATTTTTAAAAAGGGATCACATTTGCAATAGCATCTAGTATAAGACTTACATAAATATCAGTGAAACCCACATTTAAAAAAAATCCCTCTAAACCTAATATGAGGAATGCAAAAAGAAATCCTTAAATTAGTACATGTACATTAATTTCCAAA
>NW_027555146.1:0-21873 GCF_964656455.1 Halichoerus grypus | reverse complement strand
TAAAGATACTGGTGATAGGACTTGTAACACAACACAAAAAAATTTCAGCTTTCAAACTTGAATTTTGAAATAAGCATAAGCCTCTATACCTATACCAAAATACATTTTTTAAATGATCTCTAGGGCGCCTGGGTGGCTCAGTCAGTTAAGGGTCTGCCTTTGGCTCAGGTCGTGATCCTGGAGTCCTGGGATCAAGTACCTCATTGGGCTTCTTGCTCAGCAGGGAGTTTACTTCTCCCTCTACCCCTCCTCTCTGCTTGTGATGTCTCTCTCTCTCTCTCAAATAAATAAATAAAATTTTTTTAAAAAGTGATCTCTACACCCAGTGTGGGACTTGAACTCATGACCCCAAGATCAAGAGTTGGATGCTCTACCAGACACCCAGACACCCCCCAAAATGCATTTTTATTTTAGCAAATATCTCTTCAGAATTGATGTATGGAGTGAGCAGATAGAAAAGTGGTACTGGTAAAGAATGGAAGATTAGTAGTAGTAACAAGAAGAGGCCAGGAAGATGGTAGTAGAGGCCCTCAATTGATTTTCATTATTTCAAAAGGCCTGGAAATTCGTCTACTGACTAGAGAGATAACACCGTATAGACTTACCAAGAAGTCACATTTCTTTCTTTCTAGCTAGAATTATATTTAGTACAGATAGTAACACCAGCTAATCTTATGCTAATCAGAAGCTCTGATTCTTGGGTATGTCTTCTGTGAAAGATTATTATAGATTACTGCATGTATATAGATTCTTTCACATCAGGCAGTCCACTGTGACCCCAAGAATAAGTCCTTGGGGAAAGTTAGAGTGCCTTCAGTAGAAAGCAGAGGGTAGCAAAATTAGAAGAAAGTGAGTTAAAAAGATGGGAGAAGCACTAAAATTGGAAGAAGAGAATAAGGTGATTTGTGTTCAAATATCATTTGCTTCCCACTAAATCAAAGAGTCTGTAGAACCTTGTTTTCTGATTTCAACTAAAACTCTGACATTTTAAATGGATAAGTAGCTATCATAACGTTTTTGTCTATTTGTTTACATGGATCATCAGATTCAGTTTAGAAAAATTGTAGTGTTTTTTTTAACAGTAAATACTAGTAAATCAAGTATTTATTAAACACTTGCTACCTACTGGCCCTCAAGTAGCAAGCTAATAACGTTAAATAAATCTCCTCAGTTTTGTTTTGTCTTACCTACTCAGAAATTTTAGTGGTTTCTGTGCATTGCACTCAAAATAGTCTTAAACTCTTCAGATTGACTTTTAAGACTTACCTTGTTCTGGATTCACCCTGTCCACAGGGTACCCCAGTTCAGTCAAGCAGTGGTTTTCTTTCCGTTTCTTTTCTTTTCTTTTCTTTCTTTCTTTCTTTCTTTTTTCTTTCTTTCTTTCTTTTATTTGAGAGAGAGCCTGCATGCACATGAGTGGGGGGAAGGGCAGAGGGAGAGAAGCACACTCCTCGCTGAGCACAGAGTCCAATGCAGGGCTCGATCCCAGGACCCCTAGATCATGACTTGACTTGAAGTCAGACGCTTAACTGACTGAGCCGCCTAGGCGCCCCCATGCAGTGGTTTTCAACAAGAGACTGGACTGCCTGTTACCCTAGGGAGCATTTGGAAACATATGGGGTATTTTCATGTTTCACAGGGATGGTGGGATAGGGTTAGGGCTGCTACTGGCATTTAATAGGGACCAGGGATGCTAAACCATCCTGACATGTGTAGACTACACATTGAAGAATTGTCATGCCTTGTATGCCAAAAGCACCTATTGAGAAATCCTGTAAGAGGAAAGAATGTGGATATTATAATCAGAACAACCTGGGTTCAAATCTCAGCTCTATCCTCTGTAAAATAGGGGTGATGATACTATTCAGTAAGTAAGTAGATGAGATCATGTTGGTAAAGTGTTATGGCTTCTAGGTTTCAAAAAATGGTAGCTACTATTGAGTGGTATTGTTTTCTCTCCTAGTATTCCTGCGTTCTTGGTAAGTCTTATTTCTGTCTGTGAACATTCTCACCTCTCAAGCTATTTCCATTTAAAATTAACTAACTCAGAGAAGCTGAAATAGGCATAGGAGAGAGAGTGATTCTATTTTTTATAGGTTTAAGTGCTTTATTTAAACAGTCTTATGGGGTTACATCAACTGGTTCACACTAAAGATGGGAAATGCCACTTGTTTCAGGTTCCAGTGGAATTCAAAAGGGTAGTTCCCTGGGGACTGAATGGCAGACCCCAGTTATATCAGAGGCTTTTCGGAGTCGATTCAGCCGCTGCTCAAGTGTAGCTGACAGTGGGGACACAGCCCTTGGCACATCATGCTCAGACATTGCAGAGGGTAAGTTTGGATTAATGTTTTGATTACTAATATGTGTTGTCATTTTCAGATTGTGTTCCAGGTGTATTGTCATTTCCAGAATATTCATAACTCAGTCCTTTCAGCCAAGGAGTTTGCTTGATTTTTTTTACTCTGTGTTTCTTACATCTGGCCCTTTCCTTTCAGTTTTTACTGTTTGTCCTGTCTTAAATAACTTTTTAATAGGTTTCTTGTCCTCAAATCTTTCCCTCTACTGCCAGGTTAATCTTTCTAAAAGCCTGGTTTCATAGTTTCCCTTTCCTATAAATCCTTGACTGCTTCTGATACTTGGAGGATAAAGTTCAGAGGCCTTAGTTCTGTGATCTGGCTCTATCCCACCCATTCAGACCACCCATTCAGACATTTCTTACTGTTACAAAGTGTGGTGTTTCGCTGGTGCAATGAAAAAGCACAGAACTTTTGTTGTTGTTGTTGTTGTTGTTTTGGATATCTGAGCTCTTCTTTAATCTAGGCCCGTTTGTGCTGTTTCCACCTCTCTTGCCCTTCCCAGCTATGCTGATCTTATTTTTCAAAATCTAGTGAAGTGTCTGACAAGACTTTTCCCATCCCTTCTACCCATTACTGATCTCCCTCTCTGCAATCTTTTTTTTTTTTAATTTTTAAAAAATTTTTATTTGTTTATTTGAGAGAGAGAGAGCACGAGAAGGGGTAAGGTCAGTGGGAGCAGACTCCCTGCTGAACAGGGAGCCCAATGTGGGATTCGATCCTGGGACTCCGGGATCGTGACCTGAGCTGAAGACAGTTGCTTAACCGACTGAGCCACCCAGGTGCTCTGCAATCTTTTTTTTAAAATAAGATTTCATTTATTAATTTGAGAGGGAGAAGGGGAGAGAGAGAGAGAACAAGAGCAGGGGGAGGGAGAAGCAGACTCCCTTCTGAGCAGGGAGCCTGATGCAGGGCTAGATCCCGGGACCCTGGGATCATGACCTGAGCTGAAGGCAGACGCTCAACCCACTGAGCCACCCAGGCACCCCTCCCTCTCTGCAATCTTGTATCTTTATTGTGTCTGCCATATTGGGGGCACTTAAATTAAGTAATAACTGCTAGACAGTGCTTTACAAGAGTATTTTCTTTTTTTTTAGATTTTATTTATTTAAGTAATCTCTACACCCAGTGTGGGGTTTGAACTCATGAGCCTGAGATCAAGAGTCCCATGCTCTACTGACTGAGCCAGCCAAGCACCACAAGAGTATTTTAGTTTTTCATTTAGATAGTGATTTCCTAGAGAGCAGAGGACCTGATGATAATAATTAATAACTATTTATTAAATACTTTGTGATGGATACTATGCTAAATTTTTTCTACATTTTTTCATTAACATCTTTAGGAACTCTATGAAATATTATTTCCATTTTACAGCTGAGAAAGCTGAATTTTTTTCTTTTTTTTTTAAGATTTATTTATTTGAGAGAGAGAAAGAGCATGAGTGGGAAGAGGGGCAGAGGGAGAGAATCTTCAAGCAGACTCCCTGCTGAGTGCAGAGCCCTGCAGAGGGCTCGATCCCACAACCCATGAGATCATGACCTGAGCCAAAACCAAGCGTTGGACACTCAACTAACTGAGCCACCCAGGCACCCTGAGAAAGCTGAGTTTCAGAGGGTTAGATGACTTGATTAAAGTCACAAAACTAGTCACTTTAGTACTTTATCAGATGTCACACCCACTAGGATGGCTATAATCAAAAAGATATTAACAAGTGTTGGTGAGAATGTAAAGAAATTGGAGCCTCTATACATTACTGGTGGGAGTGTAAAATGTTGCAGCTGCTTTGGAAAGCAGTTTGGCAGATCTTCAAAACGGTAAACATGGAGTTACCCTATGACTCAACAGTTCTACTCCTACCTATATACTCAAGAGAAATGAAAGCATATGTCCACATGTAAACTTGTTATTCATAGCAGCATTATTCATAGTAGCCAAAAAATGGAAACAACCCAGATGTTTATCAGCTGATGAATGGATGAGTCAAATGTAGTATATCCATATAATAGAATATTGTTCCACAATAAGAAGAAATGAAGTACTAATACATGTTACAAAAATGGTTGAACTTTTAAAACGTTTATGCTAAGTAAAGCCAGACGCAAAAGGCCACATACTGTATGATTCCATTTATATGAAATGTCCAAAATAGGCAAATCTAGAGAAACAGAAAATAAGTAGTTGTCCAAGGCTAGGGAAGTTAGGGTAAATGGAATGTGACTGCTAAAGGGTAAGAGGTTTCTTTTTGGGCTGATAAAATATTCTATAATTGATTGTAGTGATGGTTACACAATAGTGAATATACTAAAAACCATTGAATTGTACACTTCAAGTGGGTGAATTGAATATTATGTGAATTATATTTCAGTAAAGCTGTTTTTTTAAGAAAAGGATAGAAATCTTTGAAAGCAGAAATGAAAAAAAAAAAAAAAACCCCAAGCAGATATCTACTAGTACTGACTCGTAGACACCTGACATTTAATTTTAATAGTTTGATAGCTGTGTGTATGTGGGCATGGTGCTCATAAATGTTGAGTAGAACTGAATCATAGATTTTGTTGTAGACAGGACTTTGAAAATCATTTAATCCAGTTCCTTTTTGCTGGTGAGTAACAAAAATTCCCTGAGGGGTTAAGTAACTTGCCTAATGTCACATAACTAGTCAGGTTCAGGTCTCCCAGCTGTAGTATTTTTTCTATTACTTGTGTAATCAAGTGTTACTGTCAGTTTAGTTACTTGTTAAGGTTTTGTCTACATGTGCAGTCATGGGACCTTTTTCATTTTGACTAAATAATAGATCTTTTAAAAATCAAACAATGGTCTAGATTTTCCCCCTGTTGAATTGAGTGGCTCTATTTAATTCAGTCACATTGTTACACAGATTGTGTGCTTTTTATTTCTTTGGGGGGGGATATATTTCCTGTGTAGTGCATTCTTTTTAAATTGTAGTAGCCTTGATGTGTAGTGCTTGTTGTTTTGGGTTTGTTTTTTTTTTTAAAGGATCCAAGGTGGGGTGCCTGGGTAGCTCAGTCAGTTAAGAGTCCAACTCTTGATTTCAGCCCAGGTCATGATCTCAGGGTGAGATCATGTGAGATTGTGAGATTGAGCCCTTCACCGGACTCCGCACTCAGCGCACTCTGCTTGAGATTCTCTCCTCCTCTACCCCTCCCCCTGCTTGCACACGTACACACTCTAAATAAATAAGTAAATAAATCTTTTTAAAAATTAAATAAAGGATCCAAGCTGGCTTCTCTGCCATGTTTGTTATGTACAATGGTCTTTAATCCTTGCTCATTTTGTTCATCTAGCTTGGTTTTATTTGGAGCCCAGTTGACAAGAACCCTTACGCCTGGTATAAAATATAGTTCATTTTTGCATCTTTTTTTTCATTGTTGCATCTTTAAAGTGAACAGGCTTGCTTTTGATTCCACCCTTCATTAAAATGTTTTACCTTGACGACTCTCAAGGGATGGGATAGAGGTGGATACTGGAGAGCTCAGGAGGTTTTCAGCTTTTTGCTTAAGACTGCAATAGTTACTGGCTTAGTTCAGACTACCTTACTTTTATAAACCAGTAAGAGATATAGACAGAAATGATCAAGATTTAGCAATAGCTAAATCTACCCCTCACCAAGAAAGTAGAGTTGTTAGAAAGAATTAGGGAGCGGGGCAGAGGGTATGGTTGAGGAGGAGAGATTTAGAAATATGAATATCCTTAAAGTGCCAAAACCCCAATGATTTTGAGAACTGTAGACTTCTCTAAAAATCACATATCCCATACACTAAATTTTGAAAGTCTTTGAAAATTGTAGAAGGTTAGTGGCCCTTTTGAAAATGAGTATTGCTATTTTGCTTCAAAATGTTTCAAAATACAAATCAGACTTAAGGTGTAACTTGACATTTTATAGCAGTTTGTCAGAATTGCCAGTTTCCTTACTATAAATAGATAAACCTAATAGGTAAGTGACATGCTGACAAAGATTTTACTTTATTCTTTTATCGGTGGATGGACCACACTCCTAGAAAATTAGGAAAACCAAATTCTCCTGGGTTATTTGGTACCTTTCCAGGCTTTGGTTTTGGCATTACTACTTTGGTTATGGGCTCAAAACTCAGAATTTGGTGAGTCTTGAGAGTGGGTGGTGCTGTAGGTGGAGAATGGAAGGAGGCGTTACAAAGTTCAGCGTAATAGCAGCCCCTCATATGCCATAACCTCACTGTCTTCTGTGCCATAATTATACTTTGAGAGCAGAGACCCTTGGTAAGAGTGGATATTATGGTGCCATTACAGAGGATTTCAAGTAGGGAGCTTACTATTCTTGGAAGTTTTCATCACCACAGTCTACCTTAGCCTGTTGACTATTCCTATGTATAAGTTATGGGACATCAAAAACTTGTGTCCTTCGCCTCTGAAATGTTCTTTCTTGGTCCTTAGAGGCAGACACATTTATCAGAAATTACTGTTGTTTTGTTTTGGTATGGCCTTTTATATATATATCCCCAAGATCATCTAAGTATAGGCAATTAGATACTTTGTCTTATCCTATACATTATAAGGGATAATTTGACGTGTCCATGGTTTTCGTTTTTTTGGGGGGGGGGGGCTGTTTCTGGGTTTGTTTTTTGTTGTTGTTTTTAAGATTTTTTTTACTTATTAGAGCGTGCATGTGGGCGGGAAAGGGAGAGAGAATCTGAGGTAGACTCTGTGCTGAGCGCAGAGCCTGATGCGGGGCTTGATCCCGTAGCCATGAGATCATGACCTGAGCCGAAACCAAGAGTCAGACACTTAACCGACTATGCCACCCAGGCGCCTCCCTTTTTATTTTGTTTTTAAGATTTTATTTATTCATTTATTTTAGAGACGGTGGGGGGAGAGAGGGACAGAAGGAGAAGGAGAGACTCTCAAGCTGACTCTGCTCTGAGCATGGAGTCCGATGTGGGGCTCAGTCTCACAACCCTGAGATCATGACCTGAGCCAAAATCAAGAGTTGACACTCAACCGACTGAGCCACCCAGGTGCCCTGTGTCCATGTTTTTAAAGAGCTGCTTACAAACCCATATGAGAAGATGGTAGCTGATCTGTGGTAATTCTGGGAAAGGTTATAGTATCTGTCCTCATTAGCTGAGTGTTCTGTGTTGGTTGATGGAAAGAAAAAAGAAATGAATTGAATTGGTAGTCCATTCTTCTCCATGGTAGATGTGCTTAGTTTGGAAGGAGTACTGGACATAGTTGAAAAGGGAAGATATGTATATTCCTTGTCCCGTTACTCAGTTTTCTCTCTGCTGAAGGTAACAGGTATGTTTCCTCACATTCCTGTCTTGTGGTTTGCTTGCAGCCCACTGCCTTGGCACATTAATTCTGTGACCCTATAGTCTTTTTCAGGGCAGCGCTTGAAAGTTGGAAATAATATAGAAATGTGTACCTTCTGTAGCAGGTCTAATCAGAGAGTTGTCTCCCAAAACCAGGCGAGAGCTAAAGGAAGCATAAATCCAGTGTGAACGAAAAGTGAAAAGTCACAGTTGGATATAAACAAGGGGGAAGTGAAAGGCAAAATATAAAATAGAGGATTTCAGTGTGTACCCACTTGAGAGTGCTCACTGTGCTGGAGTGAAACCTGAGAGTTACTAAGAATAACTTCACATATCCAGGCAGTCAGGTCTGGTGTGTGGGAGAGAGAATAGAATCCTGATTCAGATGCTGTACTCCCTGTCCTGGATACAGAACAGCACTATCCACTTTGCCTATTCTTCGTATAGTTTAGATTCACTGCTTACCTCCACTGGGAAGCTTTTGGAGGTCACAGAGGATTCTGGCAGCCCTTGGAAAGGATATTTTTACTGGATTGGATTATAGCTTGAGAGTTGCCCAGCTCCCAGAAGAGTAGGACCTAATCCATTTCCCTTAAGTAAGTGGGTTTTTTTGTTTTGTTTTTTTAAGTTTGTTTTTTCAGCTTTGTTTGTTGACTGGCAAGATTTTTTTCAAATAAAAAGGACAGGGTGTAAGTTAAAAGTAAAGCTAAATGTTGCCTTTTGCTGGTTTACCTTGCAGATGGCATTTGAGATCCTAGAATACATGTAACTTCTCAGTTAGGTTGCCTTTCTGCCTGATACTTGTGATGATAGTGTCTATTCTGCCTGGTCTCAGGACAGGCAGAGAAGATCTGGCATAGCAGCCAAACTCAAGAAAGCCTGCTGCTTCAGTTTTGACTTACGGAAGACTATTCTCTTTACAGATTTTTGTAGCTCAAGTAGCAGCCCTTCTTTCCAGCCCATCAAAAGCCACATAACCATTCCAACAGCCCATGTGATACCTTCTACTTTGGGGACCTCTCCTGCCAAGCCAAATTCTATACCTGCTGGACTCTCTTCCTCCAAACTCCCTTTGTCAGGGCTGGCTGAAGGTGTGGGGATGACAAGAAATGGAGACCTAGGTGCAATGAAACGTTCTACAGGCCTGTCTAGAGATTTCATGTATCTTTGTGGTGCTACTGGAGAAAATGGAATTGAGCAGTCCTGGTTTCCAGCAGTGGGCCATGAAAGAGAAGAAGAGGTGAGGAAGTTTGATATTCCCAGTATGGAGTCTACCCTTAATCAGTCGGCAATGATGGAGACACTTTATTCAGATCCTCACTACCAAGTCCACTTTCACAACCCAAGAGCTGACACAAACAAGGAGTTATACAAAGTGTTGCCTGAGACCAAGAAGGCACCGGGCAGTGGGGTGGTATGTGAGCGGAATGGACCTCACCCTAATAGCAGTGGAGTGCTCCCTTTGGGACTCCAGCCTGCTCCTGGCTTCTCCAAGCCTCTACCCTCTCAGGTATGGCAGCCGAACCCTGACCCTTGGCACCCCCGTGAGCGATCTTGCGAGCTCAGCACTTGTCGTCAGCATCTGGAGTTGATCCGTTTACAGATGGAACAAATGCAGGTAGGGGCCCTTCTTTCCTTGGATTTGGTGGGTTCTTTGCAGATCTTAGAACTATATAGGTTTTGTCCTATAAGTTTTGGCTCTAAAGAAAACATTTGTAAGAAGGATGTAAGATGTTTATAGATGGGAAATGAAGGCTTGTGAATACCATTGAATGTGGTGGTCGTCTAATTAAACACCAAAATAGGTCCTCCAGAGTAGAGGGTTACAACAGAAGACCCCAAAAGGTGTGACACTAACACTAATTGTGTACTTATGTACCAGTCACTAGGCTAGGTACTTTCACATACAGAATCTTAATTTAATTCTTGTAGCACTTTGATGAGGTAAATGTAGAAATTTACCAGGTTCTTAGAATAAGTAATCTGTCCAGGGTCACAAAGCTGGTAAGTAGCAGAGCTAGGGTTTAAAAACTATCTCTAAACCCCTGTGTTTCTTCCATTATACCAATTTTTGTGTTTAAAAAAAAAAATGCCTTGTGCTGCTTAAGGAAGGAAAAAAGCAAGACATATTCTCCTTTCCTGGTTGGTGAGGACATCTTAGCTCCTGGTTTGCCTCTCTTGCCAGATAATGAAAGATAAGTGACCTTTTCTTAGAAACTAGAGCCTTTATGAGCAGGGAGTGTCCAGTTGGCAGAAATCTCCCTGGCAGGTTCTTTCCAGTCATGCATCAGAGCTAAAATTATTTCATAAACACTGGGCCTCCTCAGGCTGAGCCAAAGTGAGCCTTGACTAGAGACCCAGCTGGGTACTGCTCAGGTGTTTTCAGGTGCCTGTGGGTCAAGATGAAGCCTCTCTGGGCCTCCTTGTCTTCCAGCTTCAGAATGGAGCCATCTGCCACCATCCCGCTGCATTTGCTCCATCACTGCCCCCATTAGAACCAGCACAGTGGATCAGCATCTTAAACAGTAATGAACACCTTCTGAAGGAAAAGGAGCTCCTCATTGACAAGTAAGAGGTCAAGGGGTGCCCTAGGACCAGTATCTGCTCTCCCAGCCCCCACTGAGGGCACCTAATGAGGTCTCTCCAAGGGTAGCACATCCCTCTCTGTTTGAATCCATGCCTTGCCTCATGGTAGAGCTAGGTTGATAAGCAACCTAGTCCTATATCTGACTAATGGGATGGGCCAATTGTGTATCCTCTGCAGGGACTCTGGGAGTGCCTAAAGTAGGCATCCAGTTCTTTGTAGCTGATCTTTCCTCATTTCCCCCAAGTCAGCTTTCTTATTTGCTCTTCCTCCTTCAGCAAAACAGTATTATCCAGATGCAAGGCCTTTGCTTTACATAGTATGAATTGTACTCATGTTGCAAGTGGGTTAGTGTCAGGACCCTGGACCTCATTCTACTGGCTTTTGCAGGCAGAGGAAACACATCTCTCAGCTGGAGCAGAAAGTACGGGAAAGTGAACTGCAAGTCCACAGTGCCCTTTTGGGCCGCCCTGCCCCCTTTGGGGATGTCTGCTTGCTGAGGCTGCAGGTAAGCATTGGCAGCCAGAATGACATTCTGGTTGTCATAACTCAGTGTCTTCCCTTTGCTTGGTACTGCTAGGTATCCAGGAGATAGAAAAAGGATCAAGTGATATAAGGTGTTCTTGCCCTTAATGGGTAGGCATCCTAATTATAATGCATCCCTTGTTCTGCCTTTGTGGGGGCAGAGAAGGCTCGGGGGTAGAATTAGGTATGCCTTGGTGTCAGGACATACTTGGGAGAAAATGAAGGCAGATCAAGGTACATAGTAAGGTTCTAGAGCTGGGTGATGTTCTGAGAAGTCTTTTTTTTTTTTTTTAAGATTTTATTTATTTGAGAGAGAGAATGAGAGAGAGAGAGCACATGAGAGGGGGGAGGGTCAGAGGGAGAAGCAGACTCCCTGCTGAGCAGGGAGCCCGATGCAGGACTCAATCCTGGGACTCCAGGATCATGACCGGAGCCGAAGGCAGTCGCTTAACCAACTGAGCCACCCAGGCTCCCCTGAGAAGTCTTAATCTACCAGCCTTAGCCCAATGGAGGGAGAGGCAGAGGTAATGGGATTTAGAGCCATGCTCATTTTTTTATTTTTCCGTGTCTAGGAGCAACTAAAGGAAGCCATGTTTTCACTGAGGGCAGTGGCTCCTAAAAAAGCCTGCTCTGTTCACTTCTTCTGCAATATGGGCTTTTGAGTGATGGGTATTAGACAGATTATAGTACTGGCTTTGCCACCTAGTGGGCCTGTTAAGACAGTGTTCTATCTTATAGAATCAGAATGTTAGAGTGAGAAAGGCCCTTACGTAAAATCTAGTTCAGTCCTCTAATTTACTGGTGAAAAAATTGAGGCCCAAGAAGGAGGAAGAACTTTTGCCCAAGATCATAGAGAGAATGAGTAGAGGAGAAAATCTGAGTGTGCTTCAGAATCACCTGAAGGGCTTGTTAAAACACAGATTATTGAGCCCCATCCTCAGAGTTTCTGATTTAGTGTGCTGGGAGTTGAGCTCAAGAATTTTTATTTCTGACAAATCCCCAGGTGATGCTGAAGATGTTAGTCCTAGGACCACACTGTGAGAAGCACTGCTTGAAGAAATTCTTAGAGAAGGATGATATTTGACCACAAAGTAGACCGAGGATAAGTAAAGTACATGGGGCCATAAGGGTGAGGAACGGTTATGTATTGAGAATCTTTATGCAGGAATTGCAGCGAGAGAACACTTTCTTACGTGCGCAGTTTGCACAGAAGACAGAAGCCCTGAGCAAAGAAAAGATTGAGCTTGAAAAGAAACTCTCTGCTTCAGAAGTTGAAATCCAGCTCATCAGAGAATCACTCAAAGTGGCGTTGCAGAAGCACTCAGAGGAGGGGAAGAAACAGGAAGAAAGGGTGAGCTAAGGAGTTGGTAGCTTTCTAATTCACAAAGGAGTTGGCAGTCAGCCTTCTCCTGCCGAACCCTAAGCTGTTTCTGGCCCCCGTTCTTGGAACTAGGCGGAACCAATTGGGTGAGATCCTACATTGACTTCTCGTGCAGGACTGGTCTGCTAGAAATGGCACCCCTCCTTTTGCTTCATCTCCACAAAACTGCCACAGACAGAACGTCCCTCACTGCCCCAGGTTGTGATGGGCTTCCAACTGACCTGGGTAGAAAACCAGCCTGGGCAGTCATACCGGATGGTACTGTTGCAAGATGTTTAAACATCTATGGTAAATTTACATCATTCAGCCTGGTTTTTCCTTATTCTACCTAAAAATTAGAAAAGAATTCTGTGTGTGCAGCCAGTTTGGGAATTTTTACATTTTTACCTTAGAATTGCCTTAGGGTAAGATTGGTCATCATAGAAGGAGCTGATTTAAAATCTTTTGCTTCTGTTTCACAGCTTGCTCTAATGCAGATGTTCTTGGGGGACCAGTTAGTAATGTTTAGTTCTGGACCACTTGCATCAAAATCAACCAGAGCAGTGCTTCTTAAACTTTAATGTGCTTAAGAATCACTGGGTCATCTTGTTTAAAATTCAGATCCAGGGGCACCTGGCTGGCTCAGTCTCGGTGGAGCGTGTGACTCTTGATCTCGGGGTTGTGAGTTTGAGCCCCACGTTTGGTGTAGAGATTACTTAACATCTTTTCTTTTTTTCTTAAGTAAAATAAAACACAGATCCAGATTTAATACTTCTGGGGTGGGATGTGCCTGAAATCCTGCATTTTTAACAATCTCCCAGGTGACATTGGCGGCACTAGTATAGCAAGGATTTAGAGGCTTGTTTAAAAAGAAACTTTCAGTCAAAATACATGTATCTCAGTTAAATAATCAAATACCAATATGTTTATAATAAAACTTAGTAGCTCTGTACCCAGCCCCACTCCACAGAGATTTCCATCTTTAACTCTTTTTCTCCTGACATATACCTTTATATTTCTGAGTAGTATTCTTGAGGTTTTTGCTGTTTTTGTTTCATGGGTGCAGTATCTTCTCTCTCTGATGATACTGATTTTATCTTTTGGGATGTCTACATCTACTTACAGTGTTGTTTCTTTCTTTTTTTTTTTTTTCCAGAATGTTTTGTTTTGTTTCGGTGTCTTTCACGTCAGAGGCTTGGTGATCCTTGAATGAATGGGCACTCATGTTTAAGAATGAAGTATTTAAAAGCTGGATAGAAGCTCTGGGTTCATGGTAATTTCCTGGTGGACTGCATTATAGGATAGTCAGATTTAGACTGTCTTCTCACTTGGGAGCCCTCAAATATTAGTATCTGAATGTCTTATCTCACTCTCCAGAAAAAGAATCAGTCTTCAGCCTGCTGCTTAGTTGGGAGGCTGAGGACAAGAATGCTTTTGGCCTTTAGGACCTCAATATTGAGAAAGAGATTAGGCTTAGAGTCCCACAGTTCTGTAAATAGATTTTTACTTATACTTACTTTCAACCCAGTGCTGCACTCTCTCTGCTGTGACTGATATCCCTGAGTTTGGAATCTCCCTCATCTGATTTCTCCAGAGAATAAATTTCCTCCAGTCTCCTGTTGGGGAAATCTAGGGTAAAAATGGTATCCAGCTAACCTGTATATAGACTTCCAGTGAGTGCCCTATTTTCAGATCTGTGGCTGATACCTGCCTCACATGTACCTGGTACTTCGAGTACAGAGGTACTTGTGCGGTGTGAAGGGCACATTGTTTTCCAAGTTGTCTGTAACTCCCACTGCAGGTTATAACTCTTCTCTAAGTAATTTATCTCCCGTCTACTTTCATCTTCTGTAAATACATTGAAATCTCTCATACGCTTTTGTCTCTTCCTCTATTAACTTTTTAAAATTAGTACTTTATTTCCTTTCTGTCATTTTAGAAATGCTTTGGAAGGGAGAAGAGATAAACGTCTGTGGGTAATCCACCATTTTTTTAATTCAAAGATTTCCCCAATAAGAGACTGGAGATTTATTCTCTGGAGAAATCAGATGAGGGAGATTCCAGACTCAGAGATATCAGCATTTTCAGTAAGCTTCCCAGCTGAGTCTGAGGCACATTAAAATGTGAGAATCACTGGTTTATTTATTTTTTTTTTTTTTAAAGATTTTATTTATTTATTTGAGAGAGAGAGAATGAGAGAGAGAGAGCATGAGAAGGAGGAGGGTCAGAGGGAGAAGCAGACTCCCCGCCGAGCAGGGAGCCCGATGTGGGACTCGATCCCGGGACTCCAGGATCATGACCTGAGCCGAAGGCAGTCGCTTAACCAACTGAGCCACCCAGGCGTCCCAGAATCACTGGTTTAGAGCTTGAAAGGGTACAGGTTATACCAGGAGTAAAGCCTTTGGCTGATTTTCAGGTATCCACCCTAAGTACTTTCTTATCTTTGGATTAAATTAGGTCTGTGTTTCCTTTTGACATCAGTAGATCTGCCTTTGTCTCTGCTTTCTCTTGCTTCCTTCAGCATCCTTTTTTCATAAGCCAAAGAAAAAACCATAATAGTGAAGAAAAAGTCTCCATTCAGCAAATCTTGGTTGGTGCCCACTCTGTGCCAAGCATCGTGCTTGGCACATCATACTGGGGCTATGATAATGAGTAAAATGGACACAGCTCCTTCTCTCAAGAAGTTTAGAGTCTCATTAACCCTTCCAGGTGATTGCTTAACTTTAAATCATGTGTGGTGTTTAGGGAAGAATGCATTACTTATCTCACCGGGACAGACCAGACCACTATGAATAACAAAGACACTATCATTATTTGGGAAATTCTAAGAGTTTAGAAGTTTTCTCCCAGACCAGGAACCCAGGACAAAAACCAGACAAATTCTTTTTAACAGGCATACCTTGTCTTATTGTGCTTCACTTTATTGTGTTTCTCAGATACTGCATTTTTTACAGATTGAAGGTTTTTGGCAACCCTGCCTCAAACAAGTCTGTTGGTGGCATTTTTCCAACAGCATTTCCTCACTTCATATCTCTGTCATATTTTGGTGATTTTTGCAATATTTCAAACTTTTTGATTATTATTATTATGTCTGTTATAGTGATCTGTGATCAGTGATTAAGACTTATTGAAAGCTCAGATGATGATTAGTATGTTTTAGCTAAAGTTTTTTTTTTTTTTCAGATTTATTTATTTTTTAGAGGGAGTCGGGGGAGGGGGAGGGGAGAAGGAGAGAGTCTTAAGCAGACTCCATGTTGAGTGTGGAGCCCAATTCGGGGCTCAATCTCATGGCCCTGAGATCATAACCTGAGCCTAAGAGTTGGATGCTTAGCCAACTGTGCCACCCAGGCACCCCAGCAATAAAATACTGTTTTAATTAAGACATGTACATTGTTGGGACTGCCTGGGTGGCTCAGTCAGTTAAGTGCCTGCCTTCAGCTCGGGTCATGATCCCAGGGTCCTGGGATTGAGTCCCGCATTGGGCTCCTTGCTCTGTAGGGAGCCTACTTCTCCCTCTGCCTGCTCTGCCTGCTGCTCCCCCTGCTTGTGCTCTCTCTCTCTCTCTGACAAATAAATAAAATCTTTAAAAAAAAAAAAAGACATGTACATTGTTTTTAAATATAATGCTATCACACACTTAATAGACTACAGTATAGTGTAAACATAACTTTTACATGCACTGGGACACCAGAAAATTCATTTGACCTGCTTTATTGTGATAACTCGCTTTATTGCAGTGGTCTGGAACCAAACCTGCAGTGTCGCCCAGGTATGCCTGTATATAGAAGTGCTACCAGTTTTTAAAAACTGCCCAAGGAGCCCTTCTTCCCTACCCTTGATTGGAAAATTCAGGTGTGTTAACTCTGCAGTTTATGCCCTAATCTTAAATGGCAAAATTTGATCACCTCCCTACCTTCATTGCAGTAGAACAACATTTACAGCCCTAAGGGCAGAGACAATGGTCACTTCGGAAAAAATGTGATGTTCAACGTCCTAGAGGAGTCAGTGGAGACAGATTTTTGACACTTCTTTCCCTAGGTAAAGGGTCGTGATAAGCATATCAATAATTTGAAAAAGAAATGTCAGAAGGAATCAGAACAGAACCGGGAGAAGCAGCAGCGTATTGAGACCTTGGAGCGCTACTTGGCTGACCTGCCCACCCTGGAAGACCATCAGAAGCAGAGCCAGCAGGTAGCAGCAATGTCTGGGCGTACCTGGGGCAAGCAAGAGAGTAGCCAAGCAGGGGCACTTTCTCGGTCTCTGCTATAAGCAGTTACACTGTGGTTTCCCGAAAGGAAAAACCCAAAGGAGTCATGTCCAGACTCACATCTGTCAACTTTGCAACTGGACTGCAAAGTTTTTGAGATACTCAGTCTTCCTTGGCTTGTTGACCTAAGCATGGGATCCTGTCTCTCAGCTTAAGGATTCTGAGTTGAAGAGTACAGAGCTGCAGGAGAGAGTGACTGAGCTGGAGAGTTTGCTGGAGGAGACCCAGGCAGCCTGCAGAGAGAAGGAAGTTCAACTGGAAAGCCTGAGACAGAAAGGAGCAGAATTCTCCACTAGACATAGGTAAATACCCCAGTGTTATTGAGGAAAGGAGTAGAGAGCTAAGTGTGCCCCACTCACTACCTGTGTGACTTTGGGCAAATCACTTTACTTTTCTGAGCTTCGTTTCTTTGGGATGTGAGTAATAGGAAAGCTGCTTATGGGTAAGGAATAGGTCTTTGAGATGGGGAGTGGAGGGTGTAGTGTTGCAGTGGGGGCTTGTTATTGTATCCTTTGGAAGGTCCAACTCAGTGCCTGGCATGATAATACTGGATAATAATCCCTGAGTATGTATGTGTTGAATGAAGGGAGCCACTTTATAAACTGGGAAATTAGTTATCTGTATATTTGCAAAAGCATATCCTGGTGTTAGGGACTGGGGAGGAAGGGGGTTATCTACATTTTGAACCTTGTAAGCTGAAGGCTACCAGGAACATCTATTTCTCTTCAGCCCTAGGAATTGTTCTGTCGATGGTCACAACAGGTTCTAAGAACAAAGCAGGATGCCATAATGTGCTCTCAGAGTGTCTTGAGAACCTCTTCCATATTAATTGCAGTTTCTGAAAATGTGGTGGCTGTGTTTCAACAGCCTCTTGAACCAAATCCAGTTTCTAATGGGATGGATTGGATTTCTCATCCCATATTCAACCACAGTGACCCTGTTGTTTATCTCAGCAGATGAACCATGATGAAAGTGATTGTGGGGATCCATTGGAGGAGACCAGTGGTTGGAGTCAGAAGAGAGGTTGGAGTCAAAGTTGACTCTGCCCCAGACTTTGTGTGCCAAGAAAAAAGTTTTTTTTTTGTATTTTCCAATATTTCTGCAGTATACATGTATGACTTTTCTAATCTGAATACCTGTGATGAATGTTTATTTTTAAATATCAAAACAAATATAAAAGAGCTTTGGGCAGGTAGAAAATTGGTGGCACATTAGATAGATGCTGGCCTCTAGGGAAGGGAACTAACACTAGGCAGCCTGTGTGTGGCACACCCTATGTTACAAAAGACCTAACATTATCCCCAGCTACGGCGTGGAAGCGCCTGAAGTGTCTTACCCCCAAATATACAGTAAATACTAGAATCAGGAGTCAAAGCCACATCTGTCTGACTTCAAAATTCTTGAAGAGGCCGCTGTTTTTCAGCCTGCAAGATAAGCAGTGTGTGGAGGAGGCCAGTGGAGAAGATCCAGCCCAACAGGGAGAAGGTCCAAAAGTGGAAATGGAGTCCTGGCAGAAAGAATGTGATTCCCTCCGAAAGGTGACTGAGAGTGTCCAGGCTGTAATAGAGGGCAGGCTGAGAGGAAAGAAAAGATTGTGTACTGAGAAGGAACCATGAATTTCTGGCCCTAGGCCACCTCAGATCTGTTACCCAGAGCTTTCCTCCCTTTTCTGAGAAGTCACCCCTGCATAATGTTTGCATTTTAGATATTTATCCTTATGACAGGCAAGCAGAGTTAGGGGAGGATATGCTTCTGAACATCCAAACTAGATGCTCCAAAATGGTGCACTGAAGCTTGGTGCACTTCATTCATGGCTTAGGCCCCATACAGACCTCTTATGTTGGGCAGAGTTCTAACCAGTGGGGTGGCCCTAATTCAGTAGAGAAGAAAGTCTCCAAACCTGTTGGTGAGACTGAGGGCAAGTCAGCAAAACAGAAGACCCAGAAGTGGTTCAGAGAATACCTGAGGTCTCAAAGGACAGGAAACTGGGCCTGTTCAGGTTCTCTCCTTAGACAGTCAGTGTGACCAAACTATAAATCATAGCATCCACCACAGCCCTGGGTAGGATAGACTTCATTAAATTGAATTTTTAGTCATGTCCTTTACTAAAGAACCAAAATGTGAACTGGTTATGTATAAAGTTTATTCCACTGGCCCACAGTCATCAGGGTGGGTTCCCCCAGTAGTGGTCATAGGTCCACACTACATTCCTGTTTAAACCTCTTTGTGAGTAGAATACAGAAGTGTGAAGCTAGTTAGGTAGGATAGGGAGTCTGGATTTTATTTCTGTAAGTAGAGCCAATTGTTTTCACCCTGGTTTCACTGTTGATTGGCTATAGCCAGTGGGTCTAATAGCCAGACCACAGATCCTTGTGTAGCTTCTTGCCCTCTGACCTCACTGTCAGCCTGTGCTTATAGCCTTCCTTGATAACTTTGCCTTTCAGATTGTGGAGAAGCAACAGCAGAAGATGGATCAGCTGCGTTTACAAGTACAGGTGAGCTGGTGTCCTTGTGATATGGTAGGCAGGACTTGATGGAATCTCTAGAATTCAGCCAACTCTATTCTGTGTCATACAGTTTGCTCAGTTGTTGGGAGTATAGCAAGAATGAGACCCAATCAATGCTTTTAGCCTACAATCTTATTGGCAAGGGGTTTCAGCACAGTATTGTGAGAGCAATGTCCATGTTACTTTGGGGGAGCATAGAAGAGTCAGTGAGAGCAGGGGAGGTTAAGGAAGGGTTTCTGGAGATCATGAGCCTGGAAGGAGGAGGAAGAGTTAGCCAGGCAAAGAGCTGGATAGGTTGCTTTTGAATTCCAGATAGAAGGAATAGCACTGGTAGGAACATGGAGGCATGAAACAGCAGAGTTTGCACACACAGCTGCAAGCAGTCTGATATTGTCGAAGTAAGGTGGTGTGTAGAAACTGGGCTAACTCCAACTAAGTTTGCTTTTATTCTTTTGATAGGTGATGGGAATCTACTATAAAGATTTATTTTGGAGAGAGAGCACTCGCAAGCAGGGGGAGGGGCAGAGGGAGAGGGGAGAGAGAATCTCAAGCGGACTTCCCGCTGAGTGTGGAGCCTGATGTGGGGCTCAATCCCAGGACCCTGAGATCAATGCCCTGAGCTGAAATCAAGAGCCAGATGCTTAACTGACTGAGCTACCCAGGCGCCCCATGGGAATCTACTATAGAATTTAATTTGGGAGTGATGTGGTTAGATTTGCAACTCAGGCTTGAGTGTGGAAAGAAGAGTGGCATTTGGAGAGAGGCAAGGCTGGAGGCTGGTGGACTACTGCAGAAATCCTGTGAGAGATGATGAAGGAGCCTGGCATAAGGCAGCATAGCAAGGAGGAGATGTGAGGGCACAGATTTAAGTGAATTTTAGGAGGTAAAATTGAGAGGAATCAGTGACTGACAAGATGTAGGGAGTTAAAGAATAAGGAAAAATTAAAGACTCCTGGTTTCTATTTTGGGCCAGAGTGTGTGTGTGGGGGGGGGGGTGGGTTTCCTTAATTGGGTTCTCCAAGAAATCCTAAGCAAAACAGGTTCACTCAGGTTCTCTTTGGACTCCAAAAGAGTTTTCACACCAAAACAAGTGAAATGCACTCACTCTGAGAACAGCTCAAAGCTGCAATTCTGCCTTTGCCATATCATGTGGGTCAGGCTGTGTCTGTCTAGTTCCCCTATTTTAAGTCCTGTAAGGATAGTCAAGCCTAGTGAGTGTTTATACCCATTTAAAATCCCAGATTCTTGAGAGTTTTTAATGGATCTCAGATACATTTCCTGGAACCCACATGTTCCACAAAGGTTGAAAAAGCCCAACATTTAAGTGGTACATTTACCCATGATGAAACTCCTCAGGCAAATTAAAGTATCAGGTGAATTTGCTGGAATCGGGTAGATTCACAGTGGTCGCCTAGGGTATTTCATGGTGATGAGATGTTCTCTTTTGGAAGTTACATTTTTTTATTAATACAAAATGGAAAATTCAGAAAATTTTTAAATACTTGATTCAAATAAGTTTCAAATTTGGGGGAAGGGATTGGAATGAATAGGATGAGAGGCAAAAAATAGCAAACATAAATACCTCCCTCTCCCTGACCGTCCCTACACACACACACACACACACACATACTTTTTTCCCCTCCCTCCCTACACACACACACACACACACACACACATATATATATACACACACACACAGACGCTTTTTTTCCTTCCCTCCCTCCTAACTAGATTAGGTGCCTGTGGGAGCGCTGTCCTACCTTTTATCTCTGTCAGAAGCATTTAATATACAGTGTTCTCAAGGGCTTTGGCTGTGAGCTCCTCAAAGACAGGTATTGTTCGGTATTGTCAGTATCCTCAGTGCGTGTCACAGTAAGTGCTCAATAAATACTGAACTCAACTGATTGGACATTCCCTGCCCTCAAGAAAGTTAATGGAGGGGGGAGTCATATGCACAGCCAACAAATGTATTCATGAACCGTGACGGAAGTGTGAGTAGCAGGGCGAGAGTACGATTAATAGGATCTGATTTGCGGATTGAGGAAGGCTCAGGTGGGCCTTGAAGGATTCCCAGGGGACAGGCAGAGCCGAAGAGTAGCCTGAGCACAGGCGAAGGGGGGTACGCAACAGCACTGGAGTTGGGGCCTTTGGGAATGAGGACTGTTCAGTCATTTGGTGAGACTGGAGTGGAGACTGTGTGGAAGATAAGAAGAGATACGGCTAGAAAAGTAGGTAAGGGCCAAACTGGCCTGAAATGCCCTGCCGAGAAGCTGGCCTCTAGTGGGTACATGGTCAGTGACTTATAGGAGCGTTTCA
Organism: Halichoerus grypus; assembly: GCF_964656455.1. NCBI lineage: Eukaryota > Metazoa > Chordata > Mammalia > Carnivora > Phocidae > Halichoerus > Halichoerus grypus. Next base: position 654 of record NW_027555146.1, on the reverse strand, counting down.
AAGGGAAGTAGCAGATCATGGCTGTCCTAAGGTAATCTCTTAGCAGTGTGTGGTGGGGTGGGGCTTTACTATGTAGTCCAGGCCAGAGGTGATGCGGTCTGAACCAGATTTGTTACTCATGCGTAACCATACCCTTCAGAGCCTAGAGCAAGAAGTGGCTCAGGAAGAAGGAACAAGCCAGGCCCTGAAAGAGGAGGCCCAGCGGAGGGAGACAGCTCTGCAGCAGCTGCGTACAGCCGTGAAGGAGGTGAGCGGCATTAGCTGGGCTTCTCGGTACTGCCTCCACAAACCTGATTGTTCTGTGAACCCTCCCCATCCCTACTGCCACAAGAGCCCTCATGTTTGAGAGATCCCTGCTGAGCTTTTTTGGCAGAAGAATGGGAAGGGACATTGCACCATCCTTTTTATTAAAGGTCCTAAGCCCATCTTAGAGTGGCCATAATTACCCAGGAATGCTTTTTGGATGTGAGAAGTCAGTCTCTCCCTTTGTCTTCCTGTAGCCACAGGTTTGTGGGGCTGGGGAAGGGTTCAAGAAGACTGAGAGCTTGGTGGTCCTCATGTAATAAACAGAGCTGTCAGCAAGGGGTGACCAAGTTCACTGACCTAGGAAGGAGTCTCTCAGAGCTGGGATTGTCACATGGCCCAGTGTGGGTG
>NW_027555145.1:0-23439 GCF_964656455.1 Halichoerus grypus | reverse complement strand
CCTGCTTAAGAGCCTCTCTCTCCCTCTCCTTCTGTCCCTCCTGCCTCCCCTCTAGCTCTCTAAAAAAAAAAAAAAAAAAAAATATATATATATATATATATATATATATATATAAATGTGAGACCTGAAATCATAAAATTCCCAGAGTGATTTTTTTTTTAAAGGAGGAAGGAATATGGGACAGGAGAACAGCCCTGGGGGAGGCACACTGAAGCTCCTACCCCGAGGTGTATGGTGTTGAGAAGAAAGGAAAGCCTCCTGAGGAGAGGGCAGTGAGAAGACAGTGTCCTGCAGGATGGAGCCAAGCTTCCTTGAGGGCTGAGCGTAGATGAATGCCTTGAGTAGAGATTGAGCACAAGTATGAGTTCCAGAGAGATAGGGTGGCCTGGGTGGCTCAGTCGTTAGGCATCTGCCTTCAGCTCAGGTCATGATCCCAGGGTCCTGGGATGGAGTCCCACATCGGGCTCCCTGCTCAGCGGGAAGCCTGCTTCTCCCTCTCCCACTCCCCCTGCTTGTGTTCCCTCTCTCGCTGTCTCTCTCTGTCAAATAAATAAATAAAAAAAAAAAATCTTAAAAAAAAAAAAAAGTAAGATAATTTAAACAGACGGGTGTTGATAGACAAATCACCATACAGATTACAATTCATGAAACAGAATAAGAAGTTTACAAACATACCTCATATATAAGAACAAATCAGCAGGCAAATGTTATCTAATACATGGTGCTGAGGAAAAAGGCAAAAATAATGTCAGCTCGGGGCGCCTGGGTGGCTCAGTCGTTAAAGCGTCTGCCTTCGGCTCAGGTCATGATCCCAGGGTCCTGGGATCGAGCCCCGCATCGGGCTCCCTGCTCAGCGTGAAGCCTGCTTCTCCCTCTCCCACTCCCCCTGCTTGTGTTCCCTCTCTCACTGTGTCTCTCTCTGTCAAATAAATAAATAAAATCTTTAAAAAAAAAAAATAATAATGTCAGCTCTTCACAGCGAAATAATTCTTAGATGGATAAGAAGGGTTAAATATAAAACATGAAACTATTTTTAAAATATTATATTGATAATATATGCTCAAGATGAAGCGAGCCTTCTGAATCAAAAAGGCAATGGAAAAGATCACACGTGAAAACTGATAGATTTATTGACATAAGAATAAAAAGACCATTGAAGAAACATTTGTCATCTGTATAACAAAATGTTAATATCCCATTAATTTTAAAAGTTTATTATAAAAGGTTAAAACATCCAACCCATGAAGATATTAAAAGAAAATGAACCAAAAAGATGAAAAGACAATTCACAGAGGGAGAAACAAAATGACTAATAAAAATATGAAAAAATCAGCCTCGTTAATAAACAAACATGAACTGAAACAATCAAATTACCACTTTCATTGATCAAAACAGCAATGTGATACAGTGAGTCTTCCTATACTGTGGGATGAGGTGCGATCTATAAACCTTTCTACACCCAATTGCCAAAAACATAGAGACTTAATACTGAATGGCCTGTCATAACCTCTCTGGGATAAATTCTTACGAGTGTAATTTGTGTTCTAATAATACATACATTTAAGTATTGGTAGATGATGTCAACATCATATAGGTATACAAATTTACCAGACCATCGCATTGTGTGAGCGTTCACCCCACCCCCACATCTGCACTGTCCCACATGGTAGTCATGGTGCTAGTGAGATGCACGTGTAAAATGCACATGGATTTTTGAAAACAGTGTGACTAGAATGCAAAATATCTCCTTAATACTTTTTGATTGACTACATGTTACAATAATAATATTTTAGATATGATTGGGTTCAATAAAACATATTGAAATTATTTTGTTCAAGTCTTCTTTTTGTCTCCCTTAATAAGTTCCCAAAGTTTTTCTCCCACACATTTTCTTGTTAAGCTTATTCCTGAGTATGTCATAGTCTTTACTGTTACTGTAAATGGTGCTTTGTTGACCCTTACTAGTTATTGCTTTATTTATGCACAGGGCCACTTTACTGAATGCACTTATTTGTAATAGTTTTTCAGTTGGATCACCTTGTGTTTTTCAGGTAAACAACTATATCAGCTTCAAATAATGATAAGTTTACCTCCTTCTTTTAGATATTTATACTTACATCTTTTTTACTTGTCTGGTTTTATTGTCTACTTACGCAATAATGTAAAATTATAGCGGTGATAAATGATATCTTTTGGTCCAGACTTTAATGGGGATGCTTCTGTTGTTCTTTGGATTTTGAGTTATTGATAGAAATATGTAATGTAACGGAAGAATCCCCTCATCTGATTATACCAAGGTTTTTTGTAAAGCAAAAAGGATATTTGATCTTGTTAGATACCTCTATAGTATCTGTGGAAAACTGATCATATGATTTTTCACTTTTGACCAATTAATATGGTGTATTATTTCCATAGATTTTCTAATATGGAACCATCCCTACATTCCCCAAATAAATCCCACTTAATCATGTATTAGTTTTTTTTTTAAGATTTTATTTATTTATTTGATAAAGAGAGAGACAACGAGAGAGGGAACACAAGCAGGGGCAGTGGGAGAGGGAGAAGCAGGCTTCCCTCTGAGTAGGGAGCCCGATGCAGGGCTCGATCCCAGGACCCTGGGATCATGAACTGAGCCAAAGGCAGACGCTTAACGACTGAGCCACCCAGGCGCCCCTGTTTTTCTTAGGTTTATTTGTGGTTTGTTCTCTAATCATTTGCGGTGGATACTTAATTTCTTTATTTTCATATTTTCTGGCTCATTCGCACAAGTATTTAAGGCTACACATTTTCCTCCTACCACTTTTTTAACCTTATTGCATGCCTTTGAACCCATAGTGTTTTCATTGTCCTTTTCTAGACACTCTTAAAGTTTATTCTGGATATAGGCTTTGAATCGAGATTTAAGGCAGTATTTAAAACTTTCCAGATGAGAGGGTGGTTTTCACTTTTTAAATTAATTTTTAGCATTATTGGATTTATGTATGTATGTATTTGTACTTTTTGGAAATTAAGGTTGTGGTCTGATATATGGTCACTTTTTAAGAATGCTCCATGGATAGTTGAAAAGTAGGTGTAGGGGCGCCTGGGTGGCTCAGTCAGTTAACCATCTGCCTTCAGCTCAGGTCATGATTCCAGGGTCCTGGGATCGAGCCCCGCATTGGGCTCCTTGCTCAGCAGGGAGTCTGCTTCTCTCTCTCCCTCTGCTGCTCCCCCTGCTTGTGCACTTGCTCTCTCTGTGTCAAATAAATAAATAAAATCTTAAAAAAGAAAAGAAGGTGCATTTGTTGTTTTCAGGGTAGAGATTTTTTTTTTCAGGGTAGAGATTTAAATACACCAATTTGATATGCCTCATCCACGATGTTATTTAGTTCTTCTGTCTTCTCCTCACGTTGCATTCTCTAGGCTTGTTTCTTCATTGGTAAAATGGGACAATGAAAGGACCTACCTCAAAGGATTATTGAGAGGATGACATGGGCATAGTTAATACTGAAGGCATTTAGAAGAGTGCATCTGGCTCTAGGTGTTCGATAAGTGCCGCCTCTCTGTAGGTTCGTCTGTCCATTTGGTCAGTCACAGGCTGACAGATAATTGCAAATTTGCTTCTGTGGACATTGCAAGGACAAGAAACAAAAGACTGATCATAAATCTGCAATTAGATCACATGACTGAATGAAAGAGGAGCGTAATAAAATAAGCCTTTTACAAGAAAAAGAATGCTTCTATGGTTTTTTGTCTTTCTTCTTGCAGTTCCTTTTCATTTTTGCTTTTGAATGTTGAAGATTTTTATTTTCCATATATATTCAAAACTGCTAGATTTTCACTGAGGTTTGAGCCCTTTATTCTTACAAGGTGTTCTTTCACCCCTCCACATGTAATACTTTTTGAATGAATTCGGCCATGTACACAAGTTCTTGATTCCTTGAATTTATTATCTTTGTTTTTATTCACCGCATGTGTCTGTGACCATTCTTTGATTCAGACAAGTTGAAAATAACTTTAGGTAGCTCTCTTGTATGGAGCATAAAATTGGGTTATGCATTGTGATCCGATTGAAACATCCTTTTTGTTTCTTTCATACGATAAGAAAACATAAAATTTATCATCGTAACCATTTTTAATTTTCATTTTTTTAAGTTTTTGTTTAAATTCTAGGGCGCCTGGGTGGCTCAGTTGGTTAAGCGACTGCCTTCGGCTCAGGTCATGATCCTGGAGTCCCGGGATCGAGTCCCGCATCGGGCTCCCTGCTCAGCGGGGAGTCTGCTTCTCCCTCTGACCCTCCTCCCTCTCCTGCTCTGTCTCTCATTCTCTCTCTCTCAAATAAATAAATAAAATCTTTTTTTAAAAAAAAAAATTCTAGTTAGTTCACATATAGTGTAATATTGGTTTCAGGGGTAGAATTTAGTGATTCATCACTTCCGTACAACACCAGTGCTCATCACAAGAGCCCTCCTTAATGCCCATCACACATGTAATCCACGCCCCCCTCCAGTAACCCTCAGTGTGTTCTCTATCATTAAGAGTCTCTTATGGTTTGCCTCCCTCTTCATCTTAACCACTTTGAAGTGTACAGTATAGTAGTGTTAACTACATGCACATTGTTGTGCAACAGACCTCTAGAACTTTTTCATCTTGCAAAACTGAAATTCTATGCCCATCTTTTAATAGATGAGTTTGGCCAATTCACACTTGTTGATCCAATAGATGGGTTTGGTGGTAGTTCTGTCATTGTATTTTATGTCATTCCCTCAGTTTTTAGTGCTCACTTAATTTTTAAATCTTTTGCTGAAAGATTGCTGTTTTCATCATTTTATTTTGTGTCTCTTCTGGTAATCTGGACAGTCTGAATTTTTTCTAGGGGTTACATTAATAACTACAGCTTTATATAACACATTTAATCCTGTCCTTGTTTATACTAACCTGTATAGAACTTCCTGTGATGATGGAAATGTTCCATACGTGTACTGTAAAATAAAGAAGCCACTAGCCACATGTGTAGGTAAGGAAGTGAATTTTTAATTTCAATTAATTACAGTTAAATAGCCACATGTGACTAGTGGCCACCATATAGGACAGTGCAGCTCTGGACAGCGTCTTCATTCTCTACAATGAGCATCAACTGTCCCTCCTTCCCTTTCCACAACCATTCAAGTTAATCACATTACAGTATTCTCTGAATATTTATCTTTGTACATTTAAATATACCTATACCTCAATTATTTGATGAAATGGCTTTAAATTATACCTAAGTTTTTCCTCCTGGCTACAAAATATGAGGAAATCAGGATATTTATAATACTCTCCACATTCTTTCCACTTTCCTCTCTCAATTATTTTGCTTATATCATTTCCACATTGTTAGGCAAAATAACATTAACTTCTACTTTATAACTGTAATTCTTACACTTGTGCTAGTTTTATTCCTAATACGTTTTTTTGGTAGCATAACATTTATATAGAAAAGTGCACAAATCCTATGTGTAGAGCTCTATATAGCCATGTAACCGCCACAGAAATCAAGAAACCAAACCATTCAAATCAATACCAGTGCCCCAGAGCTCACCTGTGCCGCTTCCCCAATACCTGCTCCCTCTGTCCTCCCCACAAGTGGCCATCCTGACTTTTAACGCCATAGAACATTTTTGCTTGTTTTTGAATGTTATGAAAATGGACTTGTATAGGATGTATTCTTTTGTGTCTGGTCTCTTCTGCTTATATTATGTTTTTAAGATACATGTATGTTGCTGCATGTAGCACTGGTTTTTACATAATAATCCATTATATGATTGTACCACAGCTTTTTTTTTTTTTTTTAAGATTTTATTTATTTATTTGACAGAGAGAGACACAGAGAGAGAGGGAACACAAGCAGGGGGAGTGGGAGGGGGAGAAGCAGGCTTCCCGCCGAGCAGGGAGCCCGAGGTGGGGCTCGATCCCAGGACCCCGGGATCATGACCTGAGCCGAAGGCAGACACGTAATGACTGAGCCACCCAGGCGCCCCTGTACCACAGCTTTTTTCATCCATTCTAGTGCTTCTGGAATTTTTCTATTTTTGACTATTATAAGTAATGTCTCTACGGATTTTTTGTTTTAAAAATTTTTATACACATGCATATATGTACAAATACGCAGTTCTGGTATTACTGGTGAAGGAGTTTTCAGGTTATTTTATTCATAATTTTGCTGGAACCACAAAGTCCCCCTATGACACATTTAACCAGGTCACTGTAATTACAGCACATTACATGGTTAGGGAATGAGGAAAATTACTCTACCATGTAGCAGAGTAGTGGATATGGCAAAAAATGCCAAGATATGTGGCTGCAAAGTTGATGTCCAAAATCAAACACAAGTTTCGTGTCCTCACGGGAAGGTAGGGTTCATTAGCCAGGACACCAGCAATTGTGTCATAAGGGACAAACCCAACCCAGAGATGTGACTGGAGAAAAAGTTTAAATTTAAGAGTCAGAAGCCAGAGTGAAACCAAGCTTGAAAGAGTACGTAAAGAACAATGGTGAGGGGCACCTGGGTGGCTCAGTCGGTTAAGTGTCTGCCTTTGGCTCTGGTCATGATTCCAGGATCCTGGGATTGAGCCCCACATGGGGCTTCCTGCTCAGTGGGGAGCCTGCTTCTCCCTCTGCCTCTGCCCCTCCCCTCGCTCGTGCTCTCTCTCTCCAATAGATAAATAAAATCTTTAAAAATAAAATTTTAAAAAAGAACAATGGTGAAATTATCTGAGTTACTCAAGTGAGAAGAAAAAGAAAGCTGGTCTTGACCTTGCTTATTACAGAAAACTAAATTTCCAAAAGAATCAAAGTTTAAATGGTGGGAGATGAAAGCATACAATTAAATAGAAAATATGAAACCATAAAAATAAAAGGAGAAAACACTGATGAAGGATTTTAACATACAATACAAAACCCATAAGCCATGAATGAATAAAAATTGTTCAATATCTGATTATAAAGAAATGTTAAATTTATTTATGGCAGAAAATATCACTAAAAACATCACAATGAGAACAACTGGGAAAATTATTTGTAAGTCAAATAGTTAACAAAGCACAATAAAAAATCCAGAATCCCCACCTCCCCAAAAATCAATCTCTAATTACGTAAAAAATGTTGGATTCTGGGGTGCCTGGGTGGCTCAGTCGTTAAGCGTCTGCCTTCGGCTCAGGTCATGATCCCGGGGTCCTGGGATCGAGCCCCGCATCAGGCTCCCTGCTCAGTGGGAAGCCTGCTTCTCCCTCTCCCACTCCCCCTGCTTGTGTTCCCTCTCTCACTGTGTCTCTCTCTGTCAAATAAATGAATAAAATATTTAAAAAAAAAAAATGTTGGATTCTACTATGGAATAAAATACCAAAAATAAGATGAAAATACAAATAACCAATTACAAAAGGATTTGTAACCCAAATATTAAACTAAGGCTAATATCACTACAATGCAAATAACTCTTAGAAACCAATACACAAAAGACAACAACCCAGTGGAAAATTGTACAAATGACAGGAAAATGGCATTTATGGAATAAGAATTTTAAACAGTGATTTAGTACATGGTATGATCCTTTTATATTAATAAAAATATATAAAAGCAAGTTAACACATCCTAAGGAAAAATCTGGAAGAATACACTGACACTCGGTCATGGTGGCTAGTGCAGGAACTGAGACCACTAGAAATACTTGCCTCTAACTTACACATTTGTGTAAAGGCCGTATGTCTTTTTTTTTTTTTTTTTAAGGTTTTGTTTATTTATCTGACAGAGAGAGACACAGCGAGAGAGGGAACACAAGCAGGGGGGGGGTGGGAGAGGGAGAAGCAGGCTTCCCGCGGAGCAGGGAGCCCGATGTGGGGCTCGATCCCAGGACCCCAGGATCATGACCAGAGCCAAAGGCAGACGCTTAACGACTGAGCCACCCAGGCGCCCCTGCTGTATGTCTTTTATATTAAGCATATACTACACTTGTAAGAAAGGTTAAAAGTATAAATAAATACAGAATTGTAAATACATTATGATTCCAGGTTTGTTTCCCTGCTTTAAATATGCATGCACATACATTTGTAATTCATAAAGAAACCTGAGGGAAACCATTAAAATGTTCACAGTGGTTCTCTCTAGGTGGTGAGAGAGTGGAGGGTATTTTTTGGTCATTCTACAAGTTTCTGTAATTCTGCAACTATGTCCAATGACCATGTTTTGCTTCCATAAACTGAAACTAAAATCCAAAAAACCACAACATTTTATAACCAAAAATGCAACAAAAATATTTTATCTTTGCTGGAATGGGGAAAAATCTGGCACACCAAATGGACCATCTACACTAAATTTCTTTTTTTTTAAAGTAAGCACTACACACAACATGGGGCTTGAACACCCAAGATCGAGTTGCATGCTTGGGGCCCCTGGATGGCTCAGTCTTTGGAGCATGTGACTCTTGATCTTGGGTCATGAGTTCAAGCCCCATATTGGGCATGGAACCTATTACGAAAAAATAAAAGTCGCATGCTCTACTGACTGAGCCAGCCAGGTGCTCCCCCACTCCGCCGTCTACACTAAATTTCAAACTCTTAAGTGATTGGATTCACCCCAAAGCATCAGGCATGTGCCAGCTTCAGTGTGAAGGAGTGCAGCCTGGATTTAACTTGACAAATGTCTGGCCCACGGGAGTCACTCAGGGAGTGTTGGTTGAATGAGAAAATGAAAGTGATAACAGCAGAAATTCTGGGCTGAGGCTGAACTGGACACCTGCCATCTCCTCCCACTTGAAGGGGTGGAGAAGACAAGGCATCTTTGTTCAGAAGTGAAGTTGCTGTGACCAAGCCAGACCTTTCTCCAGCTGGGGAGAATAGGAATATGAGAATGATGTTGTGACATCTACTAATGAAATTCATAACATTAGCTGGTGAAAGGAGAGACACTATTCTATACATTTAAAGGATGCTAAAATAGCACTTTTAAATCCAATGTCCCCACCTGACCCTGAAAACCCTTGGTGGGACTGGAATTGAAGCCTGATCTCAAACAGCAGAGTCTGGATGTCCTTTCCCTGAGCAAGCCACCTCACCCACACGTCTCCCCTCCCACCCTGTCTCTCTGGAACTCATACTTGTGCTCAATCTCTACTCAAGGCATTCATCTACGCTCAGCCCTCAAGGAAGCTTGGCTCCATCCTGGAGGACACTGTCTTCTCACTGCCCTCTCCTCAACACCATACACCTCGGGGTAGGAGCTTCAGTGTGCCTCCCCCAGGGCTGTTCTCCTGTCCCATATTCCTTCCTCCTTTAAAAAAAAAATCACTCTGGGAATTTTATGATTTCAGGTCTCACATTTATATATATATATATATATATATATATATATATATATATTTTTTTTTTTTTTTTTAGAGAGCTAGAGGGGAGGCAGGAGGGACAGAAGGAGAGGGAGAGAGAGGCTCTTAAGCAGGCTCCACACCCAGCATGGAGCCCCACACGGGGCTCAATCTCACAGCCCTGAGATCATGACCTGAGCAGAAATCGAGTCGGACGCTTAACCGACTGAGCCACCCAGGCACCCCTCACATTTAGATCTTTAAGCCATTTTGAGTTTATTTTTTGTCGGTGCTATAAGAAAGTGGTCCAATTTCATTCATTTGCATGCAGCTGTCCAGTTTTCCAAGCACCATTTGTTGAAGGGAACGTCTTTTCCTCATTGGATATTCCTACCTCCTTTGTCATAGATTAATTGACCATAATCTCATGGGTTTATTTCTGAACACTCTATTCTGTTCTATTGATCTACGTGTCTATTTTTATATCAGTACCATACTGTTTTGATCACTACATCTTTGTAGTATATCTTAAAATCTGGGACTGTGATATCTCCAGGTTTGTTCTTCTTTTTCAAGATTGCTTTGGCTCCTCGGGGTCTTTTATAGTTCCATAAAATTTTGGGATTATTTGTTCAGTTATGTGAGAAATGCAATGCTATTTTGATAGGGATTGTATTACATCTGTAGGTTGTTTGGGGTAGTATGGACATTTTAACAATACTGGTTCTCCCAAGCCATGAGCATGGATGGAATAGCTTTCCATTTGTTTGTGTCATCTTCAATTCCTTTCATCAGTGTTTTATAGTTTTCAGAGTACGAGTCTTTCACCTCCTTGGTTAAGTTTATTCCTAGGTATTCTATTCTTTCTGGTGCAATTGTAAATGGGATTGTTTTCTTAATTTCTCTTTCTGCTACTTCATTACTAGTGTATAGAAATGCAAGGGATTTCTGTATATTAATTTTATATACTATGACTTTACTGAATTCCTTTATCAGTTTTAGTTTTTTGGTGGAGGCTTTATGATGTTGAGGTATGTTCCCTCTAAACCCTTGTTGAGAGTTCTTATTGTGACTGAATGTTGTAGTTTGTCAAATGCTTTTCCTGCATCTATGAAAGTGATCATATGGTTTTTATCCTTTCTCTTGCTAATGTGAGGTACCACGTTGATTGATTTATGAATAGTGAATCATCCTTGCACCCTGGGAATAAATCCACCAAAAGCGAAATTAAGCTACTGGGACTACACCAAGATAAAAAGCTTTTGCACAGCGAAGGAAACCATCAACAAAACAAAAAGACAACCTACAAATGGAGAGAAGATATTTGCCGCTGATGCGTCCAATAAGGAGTTAATATTCAAAATATAAAAAGAAGTTATACAACTCAACACCAAAATAATAAATAATCCAGTTTTTACGAACGGGCAGATGACATGAATAGACATATTTGCAAAGAAGATACACAGATGGCCAACAGACAAATGAAAAGATGTTCAACGTCACTGGGCGTCAGGGAAATGCCAATCAAAAGGATGAGATACCGCCTCACACCTGTCAGAACGTCTAAAAGCACAAACACAAGACATAACAAGTGTTGGCGAGGATGTAGACAGAAAGGCAACTTCGTGCGCCCTGGGTGGGACTGCGAGCCGGTGCAGCTACCGCGGAAAACAGGGACGAGCTTAGTCAAGGGAGGGAGTCACGTGCCAGCGGCCTCACGAGAAGGCTCTGCGGGGGGCGGGGGGGGGGCGGGGGATGGTGCCTGCCCGCTAGGGAGCCCAAGTGACGTCAAGCACCGAGAGGCGGAGCTTCCTGAACTAGGCTCCACCTCCTCAAGGTCGGCTAGGTCCGGAAATGTCCGGCGCCACAGCGAGCCCGCGTTGGCGGGAACCGGCCCTGTGCGGGGCAGTCTGCGCAGGCGCCGTGGGCACTCCCAGCTGCCTTGCGCGCGGAGGGGCGGAGCTTCGCGAAGGCTCTGAGCGCCTGAGCCGCGAGCGGGGAGTGCGGGCGGCCTCGCGGTGGGCTGTGGGGAGCCATGCAGGCCCCAGACGAGCGCGACGAGCGCGACGACCGCGACGAGCGCGACGGCAGCGGGGGCGAGGACAGCGAGGCCAGCGAGGCCGGCGAGGCCGGCGCGGCGGGCGGAGCGGGCGCAGCGGGCGGCGCCGGCGGCCAGGACCGCCAGCCCAGCCCCGGAGCTGCTGGTTGCCGGGAGCGGCCCGGCAGCCCTGAGGGCGACGGTGGCCCCGGCGGCGGCGAGGGAGAAGAGGGCGAGGCGGCCGATGCCCCTGCTCAGGCCGGGCAGGCGGCGCAGGCCCTGCGGCCTGGTGGGGACGCGGCGCCCGTAGCTGTGGCCGCGGCAAGCCGCCTGCTGGAGTTGTATCCTTCCCACGGAGCGTCCCTGGGCGGGGGGCGCGGGGGGCGCGGGGGGCGGGCGGTCCCCAGGGGCCTGACGGGGCAGGGGGCAGCAGGGGCCGCGGGGGAGCGCGGGCGTCCCGGGGGGGAAGCGGGCCTCTGAGGGCTGAGGGGGCCTCGGGCCCCGGGAGACTCCGGAGCGGATGGTGCCTTAACCGCGTCCCCCCCGCACGCTCACGGTGCCTTTCCGGTCGCCCCTGGAGGCAGAGATGGCCCTCCGGTCCCTGGCCCCGCATGCCCAGCGCCACCGAGGGGTGGTTCAGAAGGAGCTCGCGGTGAACGGCAGCACCCTGGCAGTGTCAGTTGTCGCGGAGCAGGAGGCGGGGAGGGGCGGGGGCGGCAGGTGCCGGGCTCGCGTGTCCGTCCGAGGGGGCCGTCGTGGGGGCCCGGGCGCGCGGAGGGTGCGTGTGAGGAGGGGGCCGGCGCTCTGCCCCCCGCCGCGGCCCTCAGCCCGGAACCTCATGTTCGTGTTTGCTCACTTTCAGGAGATGGACCGCCGAAGACGCCATCTTCTTCCGAGTTTCGATCAACTGCTTCCTCGACCAGCTTTCCCTGGTGATGCGAAACATTCGGGGCTTTGGGCCCCCTCCTCCGGAAAGCCTAGGCCCAAGAGGGGGAGCTGAGGCCTAGTCTTGTGCCCCCTACTAGGCAAGGCACAGGGAGTCGGTACTTGGAGTTGATGGCCACTTTGTTACCAGGGTTTACTTTTTTGCCCGTGGGGGCCCTTGGTCCCCTTGATCTCTTTCCCTGTTGCTAGAGGATCGGGCGCTTGAAGTGTTTGTTACTGCAGAAAATAAAACTGCGCTACCATTTCTGTGTCTTGAGGTTCTTTTCAGCTACTGTGCCTCCGGATCGTCTTGCCTTTTCTCTTTCTCGCGTTGGAAGGGAGGTTGTGGGGGAGAGATTCCAATAGCACAAGGCTCTTGAAGACAACTTAGGGAGAGGAAAATCGGGCCCCATGTTCAGCACTAAATCCTGCCGACACTTTGGAGTGTCTTCTTGGTTGTATTTACACGTTAAACGTATAACAACATATAATGTGTAAATTTTCAAGTTTACCATTAACTTTTTTCCTGGTTTTTTTCTTTTCCATTTAACCTACTAGCTTTTCCAATCTCTAAAACCTCTTCAAAAAATGTTACTGAATAGATACATAAAATGCATTATAAGGTAATGTTGAACAGTTAAATCATTCCCAGTCTTTCCCCAGTTATGGGTAGTGATTCAGTGGAATTCTTGGGCATAAGTCTTTTTTTTTTTTTTTTTAAAGATTTTAGTTAGTTATTTGACAGAGAGACACAGCGAGAGAGGGAACACAAGCAGGGGGAGCGGGAGAGGGAGAAGCAGGCTTCCTGCGGAGCGGGGAGCCTGACGGGGGCTCGATCCCAGGACCCCGGGATCATGACCTGAGCCGAAGGCAGACGCTTCACCGACTGAGCCACCCGGGCGCCCCGGGGCATCAGTCTTTGCGTGAAAGGTTATTTCCTCAAGATCGATTCCAAGAGGTAGAATTACCGAGTTTTTACTTTTCGTGTTCTTCAGCTTCTCAACCTACAGTACACGATTGCTCTCCAGAAAATACGCCCTCCCTCCAGAATTCTGGTCTCCCCACATCACCACTAGGTTGGCTTGCTGCCAGAATAAAAACTTATTCTGAACGAGGGAAATAAACACAGAAACACCACAACAGGAATTTTGTGGCTTACTGGCCTTGTTTCAGAGCAAAGAAGCGCCGCAACAACCGGCTAGGCGTTTGCCTGGTGGGTCGGGGGGCGGTGTTGGTTGGCTAGCTCTCTCCAAATGCTTGCATCTTGGAACCTCCTTAAACTACTAGTAACATGTAGGTTCCGTTGGACTTTCTACCCACACGGCCATGATATCCGTAAGCAAAAGCAGTTTTAGATCTTCCTTTACAGTCGGCACGCCTTTTACCGGAAAATAAATAAATATGTGATGGAGTGATTACTCCTCCTCATGGGGTTGTATTTCCGTGCTTCTTTGCATGCCTCGTGATTTTAGATTGGATGCCAGGCGTTGTGTATTTGACCTTTGGTGCGGTGTCTTTTTTTCCTTTTTCTTCCTGAACATAAGCTTTGTTCTGGGATGCTGTTACTTGGAAACAGATTGGTTCTTTTACTACACTTGGTCTTAGCCAAAAGGCCGAGAAGCGATGACAGATTGGTTCTTTGGAGTCTTGCTTTTAAGAACTAGTGGGACCAGGGGCGCCTGGGTGGCTCAGCCGGTTACGCGCCCGACTCTCGGTTTCGGCTCAGGTCATGACCTCAGGGTCCTGGGATCGAGCCCCGTATTGGGCTCCATGATCAGTGGGGAGTCTGCTTGAGGATTCTCTCTCTCTGTCCCTCTGCCCCTCCCCCCCCTCAAGTAAATAAATAAATCTTAAGGGGGAAAAAAAAAAAAGAATTAGCGGGACCAGAGCAGCTATTGGTGTAGAATCCGTTTTTTTTTTTTTTCCCACACCACCGAGGCAAGACCTTTCTGAGTACCCTACCTGATGCCTCCTGAATCGTGAGGTTTCCCATTCTGGCTACTAGTCCCCGTCTTGCGTGAGCGCCGGGCACAGTTACCTTTCACCCTTGCGAGTGGTCCTTTCCTCGGCCTCAGCTACTTTGCTCACGCGCCTGTGCTGACCGGGGGTCTGCTGCTTACTCCAGCGGGACCCTCTGCGGATGTGCAGCGTTCTGTCCCTCTGCAGCTCTCTGGTCTCCGGTCCTCTGCCCTGCCAACTCAGCCTCCTGCACTCCCCGTTCTGTCTCCCCAAGTCAGGGATTCTGCTGGGCTGTATTCTTTTTTTTTTTAAAGATTTTATTTATTTGACAGAGAGAGAGAGATAACGAGAGCAGGAACACTAGCAGGGGGAGTGGGAGGGGGAGAAGCAGGCTTCCCGCCGAGCAGGGAGCCCGATGTGGGGCTCGATGCGGGGCTCGATCCCAGGACCCTGGGGTCATGACCTGAGCCGAAGGCAGACGCTTAACGACCGAGCCGCCCAGGCGCCCCTGCTGGGCTGTGTTTGCAGACACTCTCTCCAGACAGTAAGCTGCGGCAGTTCAGGGTTCATCTCGTTTCTTTTCCTTCTCCCAGGTCATCGCCCTTGATTACCTGATCGAACTTTTGTTTCCTGTATTTCGTGTATGTTTCTTGGGGGGTGTTTCATGTTTTTTTATTTCATAGGCCTCTGCCTTTGCAGAACTTGAAGAGCCCTGATGTGGGCTGAGAGGGGAGAACTGATGCTCATCGTGATGGTGGCGGTCATGATGGTGATGACAGTGGAGTTAATGAAAATGATGAGAACCTCACCTGACTAGATGCAGCAGCTGTAGCGGCTACAGCGGGGATCTGTCTCTCTCTTTCCGTCTCTGTCTCTCTGACTTTCTCTCATTCTCTCCCTCCTTTTTTTTTTTTCCTTTCATTCCCTTCTTTCCTTTCTTTCATCATTTTTAGACACTACTTATCGATGGAGAGATGAAAATTGAGCTCCTTTACTCCACTACTTACTACACTTCTTCACCTTATGCTCTCAGAATGGTTCTATTACATTCTACTCATTTTGGTTTTTTTTAAAGATTTTATTTATTTGAGAGAGAGAGGGAGAGAGTGCACAAGAGCAGGCGTGGGGGGGGGGAGGGGCAGAGGGACAAGCAGACTCCGGGCTGAGCGCAGAGCTCAATGCGGGGCTCGATCCCAGGACCCCAGGATCACGACCTGAACGGAAGGCAGACGCTTCACCGACTGAGCCACCCAGGCGCCCCCTCATTCCACTCATTTTAGGTATTTTTCCCCCTGAGGTTAAAAATCACCTTGATGACAATGGTAAATTTACAAACCATTTCCCTAAGTGTCTTCTCTCTCCTTTCTGTCGAGACTGGTTTCTCTCGAGGCTGGCTGACTGACTGCACAGCTGTCACCCTGGACATCCCCTCAGCTTTTCCTGGGTTGCGATTCCTATCCCGGAACATAGGTCTTTCTCCTTTCACTGTGTCTTACCGTTTTACCCCTTCTTGTTTAGATCCTGTTTGTTTAAGTCCGATCGATTGAGGCATAATTTATATACGACAGAGTTCACCCCTTTCAGGTGTATGTTTGTCCCATTGTCGTTGCTGAGTAGTATGCACCCACTGATGGATATTTTGATTGTTTTGAGGTTTTATTCATTATTAATAAAGAACATAGAAAACATGGCAAATGATATTAGCAACTCATTGGTAGAGAAAATACTGATGCCCGACATTACCAATAACAGAATCAAGTGTGTGTGTATATATATACATATATATATATATATATATATATATACATTCAGTTGATGAAGTTTAAAACACTGACAGTCTCCAATGTCAGTGTTTGGTCAGGGTTAGTTGCAAGCAGTCTCTTACACACTCTCAGCTGGAGTGTTTGTAAAACGTATTCAGAAATTCACTTGACATTATTTGTTAAAATTAAAGATGTGAATATACCTTGACCCAACTTTGGGAATCTATCATAGAGAAACTCTTGCATGATATTAATTCTAGCATCATTTGTCATGGTGAAAAATTGGAAAGAAGGCAAATGCACATCAACTGAGAAAGGTTCAGTAAGTCAAGGTACAACTGTCCTGGTGGAACATCACGCAGCAGTTAAAGAGCAAAGGAGATACCCGGGTACTAACATAGAAAGAGATTAAAACAAGCCGAGGGGGGGCGCCTGGGTGGCTCAGTCGTTAGGCGTCTTGCCTTCGGCTCAGGTCGTGATGCCAGCGTCCTGGGATCGAGCCCCACATCGGGCTCCCTGCTCAGCGGGAAGCCTGCTTCTCCCTCTCCCACTCCCCCTGCTTGTGTTCCCTCTCTCGCTGTCTCTCTCTCTGTCAAATAAATAAATAAAACCTTTTTTAAAAAAAGTAAGATAATTTAAACAGAGGGGTGTTGACAGACAAATCACCATACAGATTACAATTCATGAAACAGAATAGGAAATTTACAAACATACCTCATATATAAGAACAAATCAGCAGGCAAATGTTATCTAATACATGGTGCTGAGGAAAAAGGCAAAAATAATGTCAGCTCGGGGCGCCTGGGTGGCTCAGTCGTTAAAGCGTCTGCCTTCGGCTCAGGTCATGATCCCAGGGTCCTGGGATCGAGCCCCGCATCGGGCTCCCTGCTCAGCGTGAAGCCTGCTTCTCCCTCTCCCACTCCCCCTGCTTGTGTTCCCTCTCTCACTGTGTCTCTCTCTGTCAAATAAGTAAATAAAATCTTTAAAAAAAAAAAATAATAATGTCAGCTCTTCACAGCGAAATAATTCTTAGATGGATAAGAAGGGTTAAATATAAAACATGAAACTATTTTTAAAATATTATATTGATAATATGTGCTCAAGATGAAGCGAGCCTTCTGAATCAAAAAGGCAATGGAAAAGATCACACGTGAAAACTGATAGATTTATTGACATAAGAATAAAAAGACCATTGAAGAAACATTTGTCATCTGTATAACAAAATGTTAATATCCCATTAATTTTAAAAGTTTATTATAAAAGGTTAAAACATCCAACCCATGAAGATATTAAAAGAAAATGAACCAAAAAGATGAAAAGACAATTCACAGAGGGAGAAACAAAATGACTAATAAAAATATGAAAAAATCAGCCTCGTTAATAAACAAACATGAACTGAAACAATCAAATTACCACTTTCATTGATCAAAACAGCAATGTGATACAGTGAGTCTTCCTATACTGTGGGATGAGGTGCGATCTATAAACCTTTCTACACCCAATTGCCAAAAACATAGAGACTTAATACTGAATGGCCTGTCATAACCTCTCTGGGATAAATTCTTACGAGTGTAATTTGTGTTCTAATAATACATACATTTAAGTATTGGTAGATGATGTCAACATCATATAGGTATACAAATTTACCAGACCATCGCATTGTGTGAGCGTTCACCCCACCCCCACATCTGCACTGTCCCACATGGTAGTCATGGTGCTAGTGAGATGCACGTGTAAAATGCACATGGATTTTTGAAAACAGTGTGACTAGAATGCAAAATATCTCCTTAATACTTTTTGATTGACTACATGTTACAATAATAATATTTTAGATATGATTGGGTTCAATAAAACATATTGAAATTATTTTGTTCAAGTCTTCTTTTTGTCTCCCTTAATAAGTTCCCAAAGTTTTTCTCCCACACATTTTCTTGTTAAGCTTATTCCTGAGTATGTCATAGTCTTTACTGTTACTGTAAATGGTGCTTTGTTGACCCTTACTAGTTATTGCTTTATTTATGCACAGGGCCACTTTACTGAATGCACTTATTTGTAATAGTTTTTCAGTTGGATCACCTTGTGTTTTTCAGGTAAACAACTATATCAGCTTCAAATAATGATAAGTTTACCTCCTTCTTTTAGATATTTATACTTACATCTTTTTTACTTGTCTGGTTTTATTGTCTACTTACGCAATAATGTAAAATTATAGCGGTGATAAATGATATCTTTTGGTCCAGACTTTAATGGGGATGCTTCTGTTGTTCTTTGGATTTTGAGTTATTGATAGAAATATGTAATGTAACGGAAGAATCCCCTCATCTGATTATACCAAGGTTTTTTGTAAAGCAAAAAGGATATTTGATCTTGTTAGATACCTCTATAGTATCTGTGGAAAACTGATCATATGATTTTTCACTTTTGACCAATTAATATGGTGTATTATTTCCATAGATTTTCTAATATGGAACCATCCCTACATTCCCCAAATAAATCCCACTTAATCATGTATTAGTTTTTTTTTTAAGATTTTATTTATTTATTTGATAAAGAGAGAGACAACGAGAGAGGGAACACAAGCAGGGGCAGTGGGAGAGGGAGAAGCAGGCTTCCCTCTGAGTAGGGAGCCCGATGCAGGGCTCGATCCCAGGACCCTGGGATCATGAACTGAGCCAAAGGCAGACGCTTAATGACTGAGCCACCCAGGCGCCCCTGTTTTTCTTAGGTTTATTTGTGGTTTGTTCTCTAATCATTTGCGGTGGATACTTAATTTCTTTATTTTCATATTTTCTGGCTCATTCGCACAAGTATTTAAGGCTACACATTTTCCTCCTACCACTTTTTTAACCTTATTGCATGCCTTTGAACCCATAGTGTTTTCATTGTCCTTTTCTAGACACTCTTAAAGTTTATTCTGGATATAGGCTTTGAATCGAGATTTAAGGCAGTATTTAAAACTTTCCAGATGAGAGGGTGGTTTTCACTTTTTAAATTAATTTTTAGCATTATTGGATTTATGTATGTATGTATTTGTACTTTTTGGAAATTAAGGTTGTGGTCTGATATATGGTCACTTTTTAAGAATGCTCCATGGATAGTTGAAAAGTAGGTGTAGGGGCGCCTGGGTGGCTCAGTCAGTTAACCATCTGCCTTCAGCTCAGGTCATGATTCCAGGGTCCTGGGATCGAGCCCCGCATTGGGCTCCTTGCTCAGCAGGGAGTCTGCTTCTCTCTCTCCCTCTGCTGCTCCCCCTGCTTGTGCACTTGCTCTCTCTGTGTCAAATAAATAAATAAAATCTTAAAAAAGAAAAGAAGGTGCATTTGTTGTTTTCAGGGTAGAGATTTTTTTTTTCAGGGTAGAGATTTAAATACACCAATTTGATATGCCTCATCCACGATGTTATTTAGTTCTTCTGTCTTCTCCTCACGTTGCATTCTCTAGGCTTGTTTCTTCATTGGTAAAATGGGACAATGAAAGGACCTACCTCAAAGGATTATTGAGAGGATGACATGGGCATAGTTAATACTGAAGGCATTTAGAAGAGTGCATCTGGCTCTAGGTGTTCGATAAGTGCCGCCTCTCTGTAGGTTCGTCTGTCCATTTGGTCAGTCACAGGCTGACAGATAATTGCAAATTTGCTTCTGTGGACATTGCAAGGACAAGAAACAAAAGACTGATCATAAATCTGCAATTAGATCACATGACTGAATGAAAGAGGAGCGTAATAAAATAAGCCTTTTACAAGAAAAAGAATGCTTCTATGGTTTTTTGTCTTTCTTCTTGCAGTTCCTTTTCATTTTTGCTTTTGAATGTTGAAGATTTTTATTTTCCATATATATTCAAAACTGCTAGATTTTCACTGAGGTTTGAGCCCTTTATTCTTACAAGGTGTTCTTTCACCCCTCCACATGTAATACTTTTTGAATGAATTCGGCCATGTACACAAGTTCTTGATTCCTTGAATTTATTATCTTTGTTTTTATTCACCGCATGTGTCTGTGACCATTCTTTGATTCAGACAAGTTGAAAATAACTTTAGGTAGCTCTCTTGTATGGAGCATAAAATTGGGTTATGCATTGTGATCCGATTGAAACATCCTTTTTGTTTCTTTCATACGATAAGAAAACATAAAATTTATCATCGTAACCATTTTTAATTTTCATTTTTTTAAGTTTTTGTTTAAATTCTAGGGCGCCTGGGTGGCTCAGTTGGTTAAGCGACTGCCTTCGGCTCAGGTCATGATCCTGGAGTCCCGGGATCGAGTCCCGCATCGGGCTCCCTGCTCAGCGGGGAGTCTGCTTCTCCCTCTGACCCTCCTCCCTCTCCTGCTCTGTCTCTCATTCTCTCTCTCTCAAATAAATAAATAAAATCTTTTTTTAAAAAAAAAAATTCTAGTTAGTTCACATATAGTGTAATATTGGTTTCAGGGGTAGAATTTAGTGATTCATCACTTCCGTACAACACCAGTGCTCATCACAAGAGCCCTCCTTAATGCCCATCACACATGTAATCCACGCCCCCCTCCAGTAACCCTCAGTGTGTTCTCTATCATTAAGAGTCTCTTATGGTTTGCCTCCCTCTTCATCTTAACCACTTTGAAGTGTACGGTATAGTAGTGTTAACTACATGCACATTGTTGTGCAACAGACCTCTAGAACTTTTTCATCTTGCAAAACTGAAATTCTATGCCCATCTTTTAATAGATGAGTTTGGCCAATTCACACTTGTTGATCCAATAGATGGGTTTGGTGGTAGTTCTGTCATTGTATTTTATGTCATTCCCTCAGTTTTTAGTGCTCACTTAATTTTTAAATCTTTTGCTGAAAGATTGCTGTTTTCATCATTTTATTTTGTGTCTCTTCTGGTAATCTGGACAGTCTGAATTTTTTCTAGGGGTTACATTAATAACTACAGCTTTATATAACACATTTAATCCTGTCCTTGTTTATACTAACCTGTATAGAACTTCCTGTGATGATGGAAATGTTCCATACGTGTACTGTAAAATAAAGAAGCCACTAGCCACATGTGTAGGTAAGGAAGTGAATTTTTAATTTCAATTAATTACAGTTAAATAGCCACATGTGACTAGTGGCCACCATATAGGACAGTGCAGCTCTGGACAGCGTCTTCATTCTCTACAATGAGCATCAACTGTCCCTCCTTCCCTTTCCACAACCATTCAAGTTAATCACATTACAGTATTCTCTGAATATTTATCTTTGTACATTTAAATATACCTATACCTCAATTATTTGATGAAATGGCTTTAAATTATACCTAAGTTTTTCCTCCTGGCTACAAAATATGAGGAAATCAGGATATTTATAATACTCTCCACATTCTTTCCACTTTCCTCTCTCAATTATTTTGCTTATATCATTTCCACATTGTTAGGCAAAATAACATTAACTTCTACTTTATAACTGTAATTCTTACACTTGTGCTAGTTTTATTCCTAATACGTTTTTTTGGTAGCATAACATTTATATAGAAAAGTGCACAAATCCTATGTGTAGAGCTCTATATAGCCATGTAACCGCCACAGAAATCAAGAAACCAAACCATTCAAATCAATACCAGTGCCCCAGAGCTCACCTGTGCCGCTTCCCCAATACCTGCTCCCTCTGTCCTCCCCACAAGTGGCCATCCTGACTTTTAACGCCATAGAACATTTTTGCTTGTTTTTGAATGTTATGAAAATGGACTTGTATAGGATGTATTCTTTTGTGTCTGGTCTCTTCTGCTTATATTATGTTTTTAAGATACATGTATGTTGCTGCATGTAGCACTGGTTTTTACATAATAATCCATTATATGATTGTACCACAGCTTTTTTTTTTTTTTTTTAAGATTTTATTTATTTATTTGACAGAGAGAGACACAGAGAGAGAGGGAACACAAGCAGGGGGAGTGGGAGGGGGAGAAGCAGGCTTCCCGCCGAGCAGGGAGCCCGAGGTGGGGCTCGATCCCAGGACCCCGGGATCATGACCTGAGCCGAAGGCAGACACGTAATGACTGAGCCACCCAGGCGCCCCTGTACCACAGCTTTTTTCATCCATTCTAGTGCTTCTGGAATTTTTCTATTTTTGACTATTATAAGTAATGTCTCTACGGATTTTTTGTTTTAAAAATTTTTATACACATGCATATATGTACAAATACGCAGTTCTGGTATTACTGGTGAAGGAGTTTTCAGGTTATTTTATTCATAATTTTGCTGGAACCACAAAGTCCCCCTATGACACATTTAACCAGGTCACTGTAATTACAGCACATTACATGGTTAGGGAATGAGGAAAATTACTCTACCATGTAGCAGAGTAGTGGATATGGCAAAAAATGCCAAGATATGTGGCTGCAAAGTTGATGTCCAAAATCAAACACAAGTTTCGTGTCCTCACGGGAAGGTAGGGTTCATTAGCCAGGACACCAGCAATTGTGTCATAAGGGACAAACCCAACCCAGAGATGTGACTGGAGAAAAAGTTTAAATTTAAGAGTCAGAAGCCAGAGTGAAACCAAGCTTGAAAGAGTACGTAAAGAACAATGGTGAGGGGCACCTGGGTGGCTCAGTCGGT
Organism: Halichoerus grypus; assembly: GCF_964656455.1. Lineage (NCBI taxonomy): Eukaryota > Metazoa > Chordata > Mammalia > Carnivora > Phocidae > Halichoerus > Halichoerus grypus. Next base: position 861 of record NW_027555145.1, on the reverse strand, counting down.
TAAGTGTCTGCCTTTGGCTCTGGTCATGATTCCAGGATCCTGGGATTGAGCCCCACATGGGGCTTCCTGCTCAGTGGGGAGCCTGCTTCTCCCTCTGCCTCTGCCCCTCCCCTCGCTCGTGCTCTCTCTCTCCAATAGATAAATAAAATCTTTAAAAATAAAATTTTAAAAAAGAACAATGGTGAAATTATCTGAGTTACTCAAGTGAGAAGAAAAAGAAAGCTGGTCTTGACCTTGCTTATTACAGAAAACTAAATTTCCAAAAGAATCAAAGTTTAAATGGTGGGAGATGAAAGCATACAATTAAATAGAAAATATGAAACCATAAAAATAAAAGGAGAAAACACTGATGAAGGATTTTAACATACAATACAAAACCCATAAGCCATGAATGAATAAAAATTGTTCAATATCTGATTATAAAGAAATGTTAAATTTATTTATGGCAGAAAATATCACTAAAAACATCACAATGAGAACAACTGGGAAAATTATTTGTAAGTCAAATAGTTAACAAAGCACAATAAAAAATCCAGAATCCCCACCTCCCCAAAAATCAATCTCTAATTACGTAAAAAATGTTGGATTCTGGGGTGCCTGGGTGGCTCAGTCGTTAAGCGTCTGCCTTCGGCTCAGGTCATGATCCCGGGGTCCTGGGATCGAGCCCCGCATCAGGCTCCCTGCTCAGTGGGAAGCCTGCTTCTCCCTCTCCCACTCCCCCTGCTTGTGTTCCCTCTCTCACTGTGTCTCTCTCTGTCAAATAAATGAATAAAATATTTAAAAAAAAAAAATGTTGGATTCTACTATGGAATAAAATACCAAAAATAAGATGAAAATACAAATAACCAATTACAAAAGGAT
>NW_027555144.1:0-23725 GCF_964656455.1 Halichoerus grypus | reverse complement strand
CACAGAAACCAGGGAGATGCAGAAAGCTGGAAGACACACCACAATGGGCAAAAGCATTGCTCACGACCCAAGGCCAGAGAAAGGTTTCCCCTGACTCTGGTCCAAATCATGCTCCAAGTCACAGGGTTCCACAGGGACAGAGATCAAACACATGCAAGTCCAAGGGGAGGACAGGCACGGGGGGAGTCAGAGATGTGGGAGCTCCCAGGGAAGGACTCCGGCAAAGGAAACCCTATGGAGGCAGCGCTGGTCACCCTCAGACTGGCAGGTGTCTGGTCTGGGAAGAACGTGAGGAAGCGGAGGTCCAATGCAGGTCCCCTGGAGGAAACGGTGACGGGCACCCCTGTCTGGGAGAACAGTGAGCAGCACCCATCCCAAGCCACAGGGCACCCATCACCCGGTATGCTCAGCCTCGGACTCACCCCCGGAAACTCTGGCTCGGTTTTTCACACATGTATTTTCAGGAGTGTTCAGCACAGCAGTGCTGGAGAGAGCAGGGAATGGAACAACGCTAATGCCCAAGCAGATGGATGGGATCCATGGTCCCAGTCCTCATGACAGAATACCTCGTAGCTACTGTCATGTTGTCATTCAGGGCACAGAATCCGGGAAGCCCCTCCTGAGACCCCCTCCTGCCACCCTGTTCCTGGAAACATTGAGAATTGTTTGAGGAGGAGGTGGAGAGGATCCAGGATGACAGCGGGTCCCAGGAGAAGGAAGGTCAGCACTGGGAGGACACTTGGACGTGCCCTGAGCCACCATCCAGGGCCCGGGCTGTGATGCCCTCAGACCTCACCCCAAATAATGGCTCCTGAGCTATGGATCCAGCATCTCTGCTTTCACTCCCTCCCTCCCTACGTCATTTATTCACTCCCTCGTTCATTCACCCCTCTCTCTCCTTCCCCTCCACCCCTCCCTTCCCTCCCCCACTCCCTCCCTCCCTGCCTCCCTGCCTCCCCTCTACCCCTCCCATCCTCTCTTTCCTCCTCCCTCTCTCCCCTCCCTCTCCCCATCTTGCCTCCCTCCCATCCTCCCTTCCCTCCTCCCTCTCTCCCCTCCTTCTCTCCCATCATCCCTCCCTCTCTCTTTCCCTCACTCCCATCCTCCCTCATTCAGCACAGGATCTGGGGTCCCTGCTGTGTACTGAGCACTGGGGCTTCATCAGTGAGCACCCCCCAACCCACATGCTCACGTCCACTGTGGGAGGTGACGGGGGCAGTCCTCAGGGCTAGCACTGGTGATGAGCACCAGGAATCTGCTCCTGAAAACAGAGGCCAGTTGCACAAAGAAAAGAATGGAGACACCCATGCTTAGCACTTCCTCTAGAAAAATCTAGTCCTGAAAAGTGACGAAAAGGAAATCTATCCTAGACTTCATGCAATGTGAGTTCTAATGGCAGGGACGCACTGAATCCTAGAACCAACAAAGAGGAAATCATCCAGGGTCCACTGGGGGGTTGTGACACAACTTTTCTGAACAAATGACAGCATTTCAGCCACCATCTCCAAGGCCTCCGAGTTTTCCCAAGGGTCTCTGTGATCCTTTGATCCCTCCATCGACCTCCTTGGAAAGCTCTGTCCTGTCCTCTTCCTTGTCTCCTGCCTCTTCTGGGACCCTTCCATGGCTTCCCCCTCCCCCCCACCCCGCCAGGGCCGCCCTCACCAGGATTCCCCATGCCCCTTGGCTGGGCGCCCGCATCCCACACTGGACCCCATGAGCCCAGTCCCTTGTGGAAGGCCTGTGCGCTCCCTCTGGGGTCACTTGGCATCTCCCCTGGCAGCGGCCTGCATCTTCCTGTGCTGGGTCTCCTCTGAGCAGTCTGTGAGGCCGGCCTGTGCCCACGTCACGGGCATGGAAGCGCAAGTCCAGAAGGTCCAGATGACCTGCTCCCAGTCTCAGCATGTGGAGCCTGGGCAGAGAGTGGTCCCTGAGTGGAGGAGGACTTGGGCCCAGGGAGCCTGAGGGAGGACGTGGCACAGTGAGCCCACAGGAGGAGAGTGAGCAACGTGGGGGCCTGGTGCTCAGACCTGCTGGGAGACCACGTCGCACTGGCTCTGTCCCCAGGGCTGGAGGTTGGCAGGGTATCCACCCTCCCAGGCTGCAGGCTGGCAGGGACTGGCAGGGGAGGAGGCAACTGGTGCAGGAGAGAGCCCTCTGCAGAGAGGAGGGGGCAGTCTAAGGTCTTGAAAATGTTCTCCTCATGTTCTCTGCTGGAGAGGTTCTTGAAAAATCTCTGGTTTCTAGGGAAAAATCATCCGGAATTGACTTTGGTTGGCACAGCCGTGCTGGGAAAAGGATGGAGCTTCCCCAAAATACGAAAGATAGAACTCCTGTATGATCCCACTGTCAGGTAGACCTTTTCAGGAAATGAAGTCGGTTTCTCGAAGGAAGATCTGCACTCTCCCACCCAATCTCCCCGAGGAGGGGCGGCCACCCTTAGCAACCCTCCCCTTGAGGCAGCTGCCTCCCTGGACACGGGGCTAGCCCAGGGCTGGAAGGTCTCCACAGCAGCACATCCAATGTCCTGGATACTAGGAGACAGAGTACAGCACCAGGCCAGTGAGGGTCAGGACACACGACCCCAAATATGGCACCTTGGCAAATTAAATAGAGAAGCTAAAAGAACTTTTGCAGAGAGCAGAAGCGAGAAGTTCTCTCTGACCCCCGGTCATCAGCCCTTCTTCCCTGAAGCAGGTCAGAAAACTCCCATGTGGAACTTTCTCTCCCCGGACCACAGGGATGACGTGCTTATCACCAGAGTCAAGGAATTGAGGACCACGGGGTCTATACGAACACACCTGGTGAAACTAACCCTTATCTTCCTAGTTCCTTCTTTACCGTTGACGAGCCCTAGTCCAAACCCCTGCGTCTGTCAATTCTTCACACACTTACTGCTTCTTTGTCTAAAAGGTGCAAGAGCTGTCTGCTCCAGTCACCTCTGCTGGCCTTCATGGTCTTGTGAGGCTCCCACCAAAACAATCAATCCATTTTGCTTGCTTTTCTCCTGTTCATCTGTCTTTGTCAATTTCCAGACTCAGCCAGGGACCTTAAGAGGGTGGAGGAAAACTTTCTCCTCTCTTGCAGCACTGTGGGGCAGGGGGTGGGGAGTCAGGAAAACCCATCCCACCTTCCTGGCTTTGGTGAAAACCGACCTCTGCTGGGAAGCAGCACAGGACTGTGCATGGCTGGGGGAGCCAGAGAGAGGCCTGTGGAACATGTAGGAGCTACCTGGCCCCCAGCCGGGGGACTTGGCCCCAGTGACAAGTCCAAGGTGTGATTATGAATATTAGAATGGAAGCATCCTGAACATCAGACCTTCCCCACGCCAGGCTTCATGATTGCTGCTCGTTGGAGTTGCTACTGTTGGCTTCGTGACTTTTCTGAACTCCCTTTTGTCAAGTCTGTATTCTTTGCTGTGTGTGGCCACTGAATCCCTGTGCTGTTAACTCAGTGGTCAGCCAGTGGCTGGGCAGAGAGGTCACCCCTGTTTCCGAGCTATGGGCTACAGATTGGAGGTCCCCGCAACCCCCTCTTCAGGTTGGAATCATCTGCTCCAGTGGCTCATGGAACTCAGAGAAACATGTTACTTCCTAGATGACCAATTCATTGAAAGGACAGAACTCAGGGCCAGGCAGCTGGAAGCGATGAGCAGGGCAAGGTGTGTAGAAGAAGCTCGGAGCTTCCCTGCTCTCTGAAAGAGGGTCACTGTCACATGCTGGCAGCAGGACCCCCAAATTAGGGCTGTGTACATGTGCACCTTCTTCCAGCGGGCAGGCCCTGGGCTGCTTTAAGCAACTGCCACTCTCCTGGTCTGTCCTGAGTGAGTCTGCTGGCAGGATCTCCCTAACTGCTGCTCCTAGAGATGGGGGCCATCAGCACCCCATCGTAAAAAGGGGAGCCTGAGTCTTCAGAGGCTGGAAACTTCCCCCACAGTCAGCATGCTGGAGCCAGGAACACTCCTCCTGTGCTGAGCTCCCGGGCAAACCATACAGGTGCCCTCCCCTGGCCGACCCTCTGCAGGTCCTGTCCCCACCTGCCAGGAGTTAAGCACTTTTGGCTACAGCCCTTCTTTCGATGCCCTACAGACTGGGTAGAACAAGCAGGGCTGCCCACCTGCCCCACTTTGCTTTCAGTGGGCTGTTGCTGGCCCCCACAGAGCTGTCTCCACCCCCGTAGGGTCCTCCGTTGAAGGCTACTCGGCATCTTGCTGACAAGGTCCTCAGTAAACCACTGGTATTCCTAGGAGGGGGCACCCTTGAACTGCCCCAGATCAGGAATCAGGTCCACTATGTGGGCATGGAAGGGGACAGAGGATCTCTGGAAGAAGAGGGCGCTTGCCTTGAATCCAAGAGTAGAAGCTTCTGGGTCCAAGTCGACATCTCCCCACACCCAAGATGTTGAAAGTCTTGTCCAACTGCCTCATATGGCTGGTCCCCTTTTGAGGGGGCTACCTGCTCCCCACTGTGGGGACAGTAGCTCGGCTATTGTCAGGTAGGTGTGATGAGCCTCTCTGAAACTGATTATTTTGCACACTACTTCCCTGTTCCTACCTCATAACTGTCAGGTTAGGAAGTAGCTCACACGGAGTAGGAGGACATCCACTTAATAGAGGACAAGCGAACATACCCAGCTGACAGGATTCAGGTCACCAGGGGAGAAGTCCAAGCCCAGCCAATGGGAGAACAAGCCAGACATGAAGCAGGGGGAGAAAAGAGTGCACTGGGCAGAGGGCACAACACATGCCCATGTGGCACAACACACTCTTTGGTGATCCAGAAGTGGAGGGGGGCAAGAGAGAGAGCAGAGGCTGGAGAGAAGGGAAGTTGGGGAGCAGACCACTGAGAGGCTCAGAGGTTATGTTCCGAAAATATCACTCTGGTTATCAGAGGAGAATGGGCTTTCAAGAGCACAGGATAAGGAAACCCTAACCCTGACCCTAACCAAACACTAACCCAACCCTAACCCTAACCTCTAAAACTTAACCCCTAACCCGAACCCTAACCCGAACCCTAACCCTAACCCTAACCCGAACCCGAACCCGAACCCTAACCCTAACCCTAACCGTAACCCTAATCCGAACCCTAACCCTAACCCTAACCCGAACGCGAACCCGAACCCTAACCCTAACCCGAACCCGAACCCGAACCCGAACCCGAACCCTAACCCTAACCCTAACCCTAACCCGAACCCGAACCCGAACCCTAACCCTAACCCGAACCCGAACCCTAACCCTAACCCTAACCGGAACCCGAACCCTAACCCGAACCCTAACCCTAACCCGAACCCTAAGCCGAACCCCGAACCCCTAATCCGAAACCGTAACTCTAACTCTAAAATGGGTACAGAATTTCAAATGTGCAAATGAAATGTTCTCAAGGTATGGTCCTGAAACCAGCAGGAAGGGAGTCCGAGGGAGGAGAGGAGACTCCACGAGGATTCCCGTCCAGGGAAAGGGGGCCCACTGGAGGACACTGAAGCAGCCAGCCCCACCGAAGCGCAGACCATTTGCACAGGATCACCTCCCGCGCTTCCTTAGCACGATGTCCGTCTTCGTGTGTGCACAGTGACTGGCCCACTCATTCCTGGTGCACTTCCAGAGGCAGACGAGAAACTTTCCACTCCTTGCTCGTGGGTCAGAGGACTACTGCCCAAAGAAGCACAGGATGTCCCTCTTCCTCCGGAGCTGGGGAAGGCAGCCACCGTCCTGGGGCAGGACCGGGTCCAGGAGTGTGTTCTTTCTGAAGCCCCCGCCTTCAGTGGGCGTTGCTGTGCCAGAGAAAGGCCCCCTCAGCCCTAGAGTCAGGGGCAGTGAGGGGCTGTCTCCAGCCCTGGCCCAGGATCGCAACCCAAAACCATCCTGTCTTTGGGAGGACAGGTCTCCGTCAGGAGCCAGGAAGGGAACGGGCCCCTCTCCCCTCCCCAGGTCCAGGACGCCCGGGACCTGCAACAGCTCTTCATTTGAGGAGGAGTCATGGAGACTGTGTGTGTCTCAGCAGCCCAGCAAGGGAAAGAACCGAACCCCAACACTCAGGTTCGAACAGAAGCAGAATTTCAAGGTACTGTTTGGGGGCACCCTCCTCCCCTCTTACGTGGCCTTAGGGGACCCCAGGGAAAGGCTTCTTTGTTCTCCTTCCGTCAGAGAGAGGAGCTGGCCCCATGTCACGAGGTCCCCACCACATCCCCATTCCTGAGGAAGAGCCACACACAGGGGCCCGGTGTCAGGAGTGTGCTCGGCCACTGCTCCTGGGCTCCCAGCCAGGGGCCTGGGGGCTGCATGGAAGGGCTGGATTGCTTTTGGGCGGAGGGGTGCTCACTGCCGACACCGCTCACCATCCCCCACTGCACTCTGCAATCCAGGCTCTGTGCCCAGCTTAGGTCAATCACCAGCACTCCACATGTTCCTGCCATGGGAGGGATCATTCAGCATCACCCCATTGCACAGAGGAGGAGAGCGAGGCCCAGAGAGGGGAGGTAAATGACTCCAGTCCCAGGGCTGGTCAGCAGAGAAGCTGGAAGGCCAGTGCTCCAGAACCCCTGCTAGCCCAGCCACAGACTCCCTGAGCTGAAAGCGAGCCCTGCCCTGCCTGCCCAGCCACGCACTGGCCCCTGAGCTTCATGATGGCCTGTTCTTGGCCCTGAAGGTGTTGCTGGCCGACTAGCAGGGGCAGTCCAGCTCGGGGGACAGGCTGTAGATACAGGACAGAGTGACACGTCTGAGCTAGCAGGAGCCACACTCGGGTCTCCCTCCCGGAGCCTGCCCAGGAGCAGGAGTCTGGGTGCCCTAGGGGCCAGCACACAACAGGGTCTGTGCTGACTGGGGAGCCATGGCCCCCAGGGAGAGTCCACTCTGCCCTCTCCCCGCTCCTACCTGGCCTCACGTCTCCTCACTGTGGGGCTGCAGGACCCGGAACCGGGCTCCATAGGGATGGCTCAGCTGCAGCTTGTAATGATTTAGCAGCCCCCGGAGCAGCTGGATTACCTGGGGCTGGAGGGAGGACCGGTTGCAGGCAAGGACTGGGCTGGGGAGGATGCGGGGCCTTGTGGAGGGTGAAGGATGGGGCAGGGGCCGACTCCTGGGGCTGAAATCCCTGAATGCCCATGATTAGAGGGTCCCTGATTAGAGTAATGACCCCCTTCACATTCGGGCATCCTGCAGGGGGGCCCCTCCTCCCCGGCCTCCTTCCCGCCCCTCTGACTCCAGCCAGGGCTGCAGCCAGGCACAGGCTGGACCTCTGTCCCGGCTCCTGCCATGAAGACAAGGCAGAAGGAGGAGAGGAGAAGGGGAAGGGGTGGACTGATCTTCTCCCTGCCCTGAGTTGGCCTCCACGGATGCCTCCAGGTCCTCTGGCCCAGCCCTGCACTTAGCTGGACCCTGAGAGGGTATCTGCATTCCAGGCCAGCTGGGTGGGGGGTATTCAGTGACTTTTGCATCCCCAGATGTCCAACCCACCTGGTCTTGCACCCTAAGGCCTGCTGCCCAGGGTGGGTGTGCTTGCGGGGCTCAGTGGACTTTGGAGCCACAGAGCAGTTGGCAGTGGTGACAGAACGTGGGGGACCGGTCAGCTGCGGAGCCATGGGTCTCGTGCACATCCGCCGCAGGGCTGGTTCACGCGACAGGTGCTGTGGGCAGGTCCCCTGTGCACACCTGGCCGTGACACACCTGCTGGCCCTCTCGGTGGGGAGGCCTGTGTGCCTGGTGCACCTGTCCCCCACTGACCCTTGGAGGAGTGGCCGCATTCAAGCGTTTCCATGTCCAGCCCTCAGGGACAGTTGGGAACCTGGGTCAAGAGAGGCAGGGACTGTCCCAGGACAACTGAGGGGTGCAGAGTCCAAGGAGCAGGGCTGCTCTCCAGTCCTAGGCCAGCCCCAACCCTCCCATGAGGTTTGCTTTGGGGGTGAGAGCCCCTCAGATCCTCGGGGATAGCTACCCACCCCGTCCCCTGTGGGGACATGACCTTGGGCATCCCCGGGCACGTAGAGGCATGCGCACCTGGACACACACACACCCACACACACACCCACACCCACACACACACACCCACACACACCACTCTGACTGCCCAGCTGGGGGTCAGAAGGGGAGAACACCCTGGGAGCGAGGTGGGGGACAAGGGGGAAAGAAGAAAGAGGTTGGAGACAGCTGGGCCATGGGGCAGGGCATCACGACTCCTGGCAAGGACCCAGATCCATAGCATGGGAGGGGAGACAGGCCAGGCTGTTGGTCAGGGGTCCCCAAGGGGCCCAGGGGGGTTGCCAGGGCACTGGGAGAGGACAGGGTCTGGGTTCCGGTGTCCATCACCACCCTGGCCACTTGGAAGCAGGAAGAGATACCCACCCCCAAGTCCAGACGGGCTACAGCACAAAAGGCCTCAGCTTACTCTTCTGTCACTTGGGCTGTAGAGATGCGGTGTCCCTAGGGTCCCACAGGCTTGTGGAAGAGCCTGTTGGCCTTGGATCTCCATCCCTGACCCACTGTGCTCCCAGTCCTGGGAAAATGCTTTGGACTCCCTCAAGGTCCTTCTGAGCAGAGGACAGCCTGGGGGCTTGGGGGGCTGAGGACCTGGGTACGCAGAACGTGGCAGAGCACTGACCGCTGGTCTGGGGACCAAGGTCAAGACCCTCCTTGTTGCAGCCTCAGGGTCCCCATGTGGAAGAGGTTCCAGAATCACTGCTCTGGTCAGGCTGACGAGGCCTTAGGAAGAAACGGAGCACCAGGACAGGAGAGGCAAACACGGACAAGGGAGGCTTCTGAGGTTTCTCACGTCACCCCTGGAGTCCGCAGATCCTGCTCCTGTGAGAGACCCAGAGACAGAGACAGAGAAGGAGACAGAGAATGAACACAGGACAGAGGGAACCAGAAGTCACAGACTTTCCTCCATCAGCTTGGAAATGACATGCCAGCATTTTGCCCCATTCTCTTCCTGAGAGGCCATCCACCCTGGAGGGGAGGGGATTCCATAGGGATGTGTGACCAGGATTCGGGGATGCTGGGAGCCACTGTGGGGACTGCCCAGCACATGGGCACAGACGAGGCCCTGGGACCTGAGCCGAACCCTAACGGGAGCCCCTGGAAGTGTGTGTTGTGAGAGGACAAGGTCAGAATCAGTTCATTCCAACCTTCCCACGGGGGCTGGGACACAGGCAGGAGGGGGGTGGCTTTGCCCAGACCCCAGAGCAGACCCAGGCCCTTCTGAGCTGTGCTCCATGCCAAGCCCAGCCCCTGGCTCATCCTAGCATTGCCAAGTGTGCACCAGCCTCCTGTGATAGCAGGTACGGAATGGATGCAGAGGTCCTACCCCTGATGGCGTCCCTAGAAGTAGAAGCCAGAATACCCCACTGTGCAGATGGGGAGCCTGGGGACGCCCTGAGAGGCACGGGGTCTGTCCTGGGTCACGGCCCTGGGCACGCGCAGGAGCCCGGTCTGAAGCCAGCTCTGTGTCCTCACAGCGGGGACACCGGCTGCACCCAGGCCTCCCGGGGGCTGTGGGTGGGCTGTGTGGGTGTCACTGTATGCATGGGGCATGGGGGGAGGGTGAGCATTGAGCAGCTGGGGGAGGGGGCCCTCGGGGGGCTCTTGTGTGAGGAGGAAGTTGGGTAAGGGGACCCCACACAGTGGTGACCTCACTTCCCTGACAACAGAGCCCAACAGAATTTGGAACCCCGGTAACCAGGCACCCACATTCCAGAGACAGCCCCCTGCCCAGCTCATTTCTTTGGAGACCCTCCAACCAAAAGCATGTTCGGGTGTTGCTTCCCAAAGTCCAGAGGCTGCAGGCTGAAGAAAGAGCGCCCTGCAAACGCTGTCCCCCGCTGGGGATGTTGTGTCAGGGCTCCCCACCGCCTCTGGCCATTTGGCCGGAAGGACAGAAAGGTGACACCGGGAGGCCCAGAGCTGGCCACCCAGCCCCACTCGCTCTCATCTGACCTGTGTAGCCCCAGGTCCCCTCCGTGTGTGTGTGTGTCTGTGTGTGTGTGTGTGTGTGTGTGTGTGTGTGTGTCTGTGTCTGTGTGTGAGTGTGCGTGTAAGTGCGTGTGTGTCTGTGTGTGTGTGTAAAGAAGGGTCATGCGGGGTGGGGCCACCCTGAGCAGGAGCAGGCTGATGAGGGGTCAGATACCCAGTGGGCAGGTCATGTTCAAGGTCAAGGCTGGCTGGGTGGGATGGGGTGTGGGGGGCTGCGAGCTTCTGCCAGGGTTTATCCCAAGAGCCCTGCAGGGATGGGTCACTGCGTCCCGGGTGCAGGGCTGTGCACAAACAGGTCTACGTCTGATCTGGGAGCAGCAGGGGGACTGAGCAAGAGGACAGTGAGGATGGCCGGGCAGGGCTTTGATGCCTCCAGCCGACTACCCGTCCCTGTCTTGGCAGAAGGCCACGGATGACCTCCAGAGGCGGCTGGCGGACATGCCCTCCTCCCTGACAGAGGGCTTGACCCCACAGGCATCCCCAAAAACAGGTGCTGGGGATTGCCGGGCAAAACCTCCACCACCACCCAGACCACTGTCCCAGGTGGTTGGTCACCGGACAGTGGTCCAGGAGCCGGAGCCCACGGAGGCCGAGCCCGAGGGTGAGAAGGCTGGGGCTGGGTGTTTGTGGTGTGTGGGGATGGGTCGCTGCTGGCCCCACAGGGAGGAGCTCCCAGAGGCTGGTGTGGGGCCAGGAGCAACGACTGGGCACAGAGCGCCCAGCGGGTGGACTGCAGTCGGGGAGACGTCCCGGGGAGGGCTCCTTCCTGGCTGTGGCTTCTCTGGGAGGCCCTGGGCTGGGTTCTGTCTCCGCAAAGGCCCACGGAGAGCAGGCACGGGGATGAGCTTTTCTCCTCTCACAGCTGCTCCACCACCTGAGGAGCTAGAGCCGGCTGCAGCTCCATCGGCAGCTCTGGAGGGAGGGGTGGAGCCTGCGACTTCAGCAGGAGACCAGGAGCCGGCAGGTGACCCGGCACCCGCCCACGGAGAGCTTGACGCGGACCAGGAAGAACTGGCACCTGCCCCTGCCCCAGCTCCTGCTACTGTTCCTGCCCCTGCCCCAGCTCCTGCCCTGGATCCTGCCCGTGACCAATCTCCTGCCCTGGATCCTGCCCCTGACCCAGCGCCTGCCCTGGATCCTGCCCCTGACCCAGCGCCTGCCCTGGATCCTGCCCCTGACCCTGCGCCTGCCCTGGATCCTGCCCCTGACCCAGCGCCTGCCCTGGATCCTGCCCCTGACCCAGCGCCTGCCCTGGATCCTGCCCCTGACCCAGCGCCTGCCCTGGATCCTGCCCCTGACCCTGCTCCTGCCCTGGATCCTGCCCCTGACCCAGCGCCTGCCCTGGATCCTGCCCCTGACCCAGCGCCTGCCCTGGATCCTGCCCCTGACCCTGCGCCTGCCCTGGATCCTGCCCCTGCCCTGGATCCTGCCCCTGACCCAGCGCCTGCCCTGGATCCTGCCCCTGACCCAGCGCCTGCCCTGGATCCTGCCCCTGACCCAGCGCCTGCCCTGGATCCTGCCCCTGACCCGGATCCTGCCCCTGACCCAGCTCCTGCCCTGGATCCTGCACCTGCCACTGCTCAAAACCAGCTCCTGCCCCTCCTCCTACCCCTTCCCCTGCCAGAGCCACTGCCCCTTCCCCTGCCCCTGCCTGAGCTCCTGTCCCTGCCCCTGCCAGACTCGCTGACCCTTCCCCTGCCCCTTCCTGGGCTCCTGTTCTTGTCCCTGCCCCTGCTCCTGCCCAGAACCCTACCCCTGCCAGAGCCACTGCCCCTTCCCCTGCCCCTGCCTGAGCTCCTGTCCCTGCCCCTGCCAGACCCGCTGCCCCTTCCCCTGCCCCTTCCTGGGCTCCTGTTCTTGTCCCTGCCCCTTCCCCTGCCCCTGCCAGACCCGCTGCCCCTTCCCCTGCCCCTGCCTGAGCTCCTGTCCCTGCTCCTTTTCCTGCTCCTGCTTCTGCCCCTTCCCCTGCCAGACCCGCTGCCCCTTCCCCTGCCCCTGCCTGACCTCCTGTTCCTGCTCCTTTTCCTGCTCCTGCTTCTCCCCCTTCCCCTGCCAGACCCGCTGCCCCTTCCCCCGCGCCTGCCGGAGCTCCTGTTCCTGCTCCTTACCCAGGTCCTGCCCTGAATCCTGCACCTGCCACTACTGCTGATCCTGTCCCTCCCCTTGCCCCTGCCCCTGCCCCTGCCCCTGCTCTTACACCTGTCCCTGCTCCTGTCCCTGCCCCTATCCTAACCCCTGCCCCTACTCCTGCTCCTGCTCCTGCGGGCCTCCCAGAGCCACATCCAGAGCCCACAGCCCTGCGGGGAGAGCTCCCTGTACAATTACCCTTAGTTCCATCGCTGGACCCCGGCCCCGCCAGATTGTTTCATCCCCTCCCCCTATGTTCTTTCTCTCTGGTTCATATTAACTGCTATTTTATCTTTTCATATTCTGTATACTGTTTAGGATTTGTTTGAAATAAAATTACTTGTTTTCAATTCAACACATCATGAGCATTAAGTACATTCCCAACGATGTGCCACCACACCCCAGAACATTGCTGCGGAATATCTCATGTCCCAAAGGAGTCCCCGAACCAGAAGCCCCCCCTGCCCATTTCTCCCCCAGCCCAGACCCTGGAAACCCCTAAGCTGCTTTCTCTCCCTGTTCCTTTCCCTGTTCTGGATGTTTCTGTAAGTGGAATCATGCAATAGGTGCCTTTGTGTCTGCCCACCTACTTTCACAGGGGATTCGTTTTCTTCTGTGTTTCTTTGTCACAAATTTCCCTTATTCGATATTGAAATCCCCGATGGATCACACATCAGATGTAATCATAGAGGCCACTTTAGGAATTATGGGCACAATCTCGGGGCCGAGACCCCTGTTCCTGCTGGGACACCACAGCCTGACCCCAGACAGGAAACGGCTGGTTCCTCCTGTGGCCCACACAGAAACCAGGGAGATGCAGAAAGCTGGAAGACACACCACAATGGGCAAAAGCATTGCTCACGACCCAAGGCCAGAGAAAGGTTTCCCCTGACTCTGGTCCAAATCATGCTCCAAGTCACAGGGTTCCACAGGGACAGAGATCAAACACATGCAAGTCCAAGGGGAGGACAGGCACGGGGGGAGTCAGAGATGTGGGAGCTCCCAGGGAAGGACTCCGGCAAAGGAAACCCTATGGAGGCAGCGCTGGTCACCCTCAGACTGGCAGGTGTCTGGTCTGGGAAGAACGTGAGGAAGCGGAGGTCCAATGCAGGTCCCCTGGAGGAAACGGTGACGGGCACCCCTGTCTGGGAGAACAGTGAGCAGCACCCATCCCAAGCCACAGGGCACCCATCACCCGGTATGCTCAGCCTCGGACTCACCCCCGGAAACTCTGGCTCGGTTTTTCACACATGTATTTTCAGGAGTGTTCAGCACAGCAGTGCTGGAGAGAGCAGGGAATGGAACAACGCTAATGCCCAAGCAGATGGATGGGATCCATGGTCCCAGTCCTCATGACAGAATACCTCGTAGCTACTGTCATGTTGTCATTCAGGGCACAGAATCCGGGAAGCCCCTCCTGAGACCCCCTCCTGCCACCCTGTTCCTGGAAACATTGAGAATTGTTTGAGGAGGAGGTGGAGAGGATCCAGGATGACAGCGGGTCCCAGGAGAAGGAAGGTCAGCACTGGGAGGACACTTGGACGTGCCCTGAGCCACCATCCAGGGCCCGGGCTGTGATGCCCTCAGACCTCACCCCAAATAATGGCTCCTGAGCTATGGATCCAGCATCTCTGCTTTCACTCCCTCCCTCCCTACGTCATTTATTCACTCCCTCGTTCATTCACCCCTCTCTCTCCTTCCCCTCCACCCCTCCCTTCCCTCCCCCACTCCCTCCCTCCCTGCCTCCCTGCCTCCCCTCTACCCCTCCCATCCTCTCTTTCCTCCTCCCTCTCTCCCCTCCCTCTCCCCATCTTGCCTCCCTCCCATCCTCCCTTCCCTCCTCCCTCTCTCCCCTCCTTCTCTCCCATCATCCCTCCCTCTCTCTTTCCCTCACTCCCATCCTCCCTCATTCAGCACAGGATCTGGGGTCCCTGCTGTGTACTGAGCACTGGGGCTTCATCAGTGAGCACCCCCCAACCCACATGCTCACGTCCACTGTGGGAGGTGACGGGGGCAGTCCTCAGGGCTAGCACTGGTGATGAGCACCAGGAATCTGCTCCTGAAAACAGAGGCCAGTTGCACAAAGAAAAGAATGGAGACACCCATGCTTAGCACTTCCTCTAGAAAAATCTAGTCCTGAAAAGTGACGAAAAGGAAATCTATCCTAGACTTCATGCAATGTGAGTTCTAATGGCAGGGACGCACTGAATCCTAGAACCAACAAAGAGGAAATCATCCAGGGTCCACTGGGGGGTTGTGACACAACTTTTCTGAACAAATGACAGCATTTCAGCCACCATCTCCAAGGCCTCCGAGTTTTCCCAAGGGTCTCTGTGATCCTTTGATCCCTCCATCGACCTCCTTGGAAAGCTCTGTCCTGTCCTCTTCCTTGTCTCCTGCCTCTTCTGGGACCCTTCCATGGCTTCCCCCTCCCCCCCACCCCGCCAGGGCCGCCCTCACCAGGATTCCCCATGCCCCTTGGCTGGGCGCCCGCATCCCACACTGGACCCCATGAGCCCAGTCCCTTGTGGAAGGCCTGTGCGCTCCCTCTGGGGTCACTTGGCATCTCCCCTGGCAGCGGCCTGCATCTTCCTGTGCTGGGTCTCCTCTGAGCAGTCTGTGAGGCCGGCCTGTGCCCACGTCACGGGCATGGAAGCGCAAGTCCAGAAGGTCCAGATGACCTGCTCCCAGTCTCAGCATGTGGAGCCTGGGCAGAGAGTGGTCCCTGAGTGGAGGAGGACTTGGGCCCAGGGAGCCTGAGGGAGGACGTGGCACAGTGAGCCCACAGGAGGAGAGTGAGCAACGTGGGGGCCTGGTGCTCAGACCTGCTGGGAGACCACGTCGCACTGGCTCTGTCCCCAGGGCTGGAGGTTGGCAGGGTATCCACCCTCCCAGGCTGCAGGCTGGCAGGGACTGGCAGGGGAGGAGGCAACTGGTGCAGGAGAGAGCCCTCTGCAGAGAGGAGGGGGCAGTCTAAGGTCTTGAAAATGTTCTCCTCATGTTCTCTGCTGGAGAGGTTCTTGAAAAATCTCTGGTTTCTAGGGAAAAATCATCCGGAATTGACTTTGGTTGGCACAGCCGTGCTGGGAAAAGGATGGAGCTTCCCCAAAATACGAAAGATAGAACTCCTGTATGATCCCACTGTCAGGTAGACCTTTTCAGGAAATGAAGTCGGTTTCTCGAAGGAAGATCTGCACTCTCCCACCCAATCTCCCCGAGGAGGGGCGGCCACCCTTAGCAACCCTCCCCTTGAGGCAGCTGCCTCCCTGGACACGGGGCTAGCCCAGGGCTGGAAGGTCTCCACAGCAGCACATCCAATGTCCTGGATACTAGGAGACAGAGTACAGCACCAGGCCAGTGAGGGTCAGGACACACGACCCCAAATATGGCACCTTGGCAAATTAAATAGAGAAGCTAAAAGAACTTTTGCAGAGAGCAGAAGCGAGAAGTTCTCTCTGACCCCCGGTCATCAGCCCTTCTTCCCTGAAGCAGGTCAGAAAACTCCCATGTGGAACTTTCTCTCCCCGGACCACAGGGATGACGTGCTTATCACCAGAGTCAAGGAATTGAGGACCACGGGGTCTATACGAACACACCTGGTGAAACTAACCCTTATCTTCCTAGTTCCTTCTTTACCGTTGACGAGCCCTAGTCCAAACCCCTGCGTCTGTCAATTCTTCACACACTTACTGCTTCTTTGTCTAAAAGGTGCAAGAGCTGTCTGCTCCAGTCACCTCTGCTGGCCTTCATGGTCTTGTGAGGCTCCCACCAAAACAATCAATCCATTTTGCTTGCTTTTCTCCTGTTCATCTGTCTTTGTCAATTTCCAGACTCAGCCAGGGACCTTAAGAGGGTGGAGGAAAACTTTCTCCTCTCTTGCAGCACTGTGGGGCAGGGGGTGGGGAGTCAGGAAAACCCATCCCACCTTCCTGGCTTTGGTGAAAACCGACCTCTGCTGGGAAGCAGCACAGGACTGTGCATGGCTGGGGGAGCCAGAGAGAGGCCTGTGGAACATGTAGGAGCTACCTGGCCCCCAGCCGGGGGACTTGGCCCCAGTGACAAGTCCAAGGTGTGATTATGAATATTAGAATGGAAGCATCCTGAACATCAGACCTTCCCCACGCCAGGCTTCATGATTGCTGCTCGTTGGAGTTGCTACTGTTGGCTTCGTGACTTTTCTGAACTCCCTTTTGTCAAGTCTGTATTCTTTGCTGTGTGTGGCCACTGAATCCCTGTGCTGTTAACTCAGTGGTCAGCCAGTGGCTGGGCAGAGAGGTCACCCCTGTTTCCGAGCTATGGGCTACAGATTGGAGGTCCCCGCAACCCCCTCTTCAGGTTGGAATCATCTGCTCCAGTGGCTCATGGAACTCAGAGAAACATGTTACTTCCTAGATGACCAATTCATTGAAAGGACAGAACTCAGGGCCAGGCAGCTGGAAGCGATGAGCAGGGCAAGGTGTGTAGAAGAAGCTCGGAGCTTCCCTGCTCTCTGAAAGAGGGTCACTGTCACATGCTGGCAGCAGGACCCCCAAATTAGGGCTGTGTACATGTGCACCTTCTTCCAGCGGGCAGGCCCTGGGCTGCTTTAAGCAACTGCCACTCTCCTGGTCTGTCCTGAGTGAGTCTGCTGGCAGGATCTCCCTAACTGCTGCTCCTAGAGATGGGGGCCATCAGCACCCCATCGTAAAAAGGGGAGCCTGAGTCTTCAGAGGCTGGAAACTTCCCCCACAGTCAGCATGCTGGAGCCAGGAACACTCCTCCTGTGCTGAGCTCCCGGGCAAACCATACAGGTGCCCTCCCCTGGCCGACCCTCTGCAGGTCCTGTCCCCACCTGCCAGGAGTTAAGCACTTTTGGCTACAGCCCTTCTTTCGATGCCCTACAGACTGGGTAGAACAAGCAGGGCTGCCCACCTGCCCCACTTTGCTTTCAGTGGGCTGTTGCTGGCCCCCACAGAGCTGTCTCCACCCCCGTAGGGTCCTCCGTTGAAGGCTACTCGGCATCTTGCTGACAAGGTCCTCAGTAAACCACTGGTATTCCTAGGAGGGGGCACCCTTGAACTGCCCCAGATCAGGAATCAGGTCCACTATGTGGGCATGGAAGGGGACAGAGGATCTCTGGAAGAAGAGGGCGCTTGCCTTGAATCCAAGAGTAGAAGCTTCTGGGTCCAAGTCGACATCTCCCCACACCCAAGATGTTGAAAGTCTTGTCCAACTGCCTCATATGGCTGGTCCCCTTTTGAGGGGGCTACCTGCTCCCCACTGTGGGGACAGTAGCTCGGCTATTGTCAGGTAGGTGTGATGAGCCTCTCTGAAACTGATTATTTTGCACACTACTTCCCTGTTCCTACCTCATAACTGTCAGGTTAGGAAGTAGCTCACACGGAGTAGGAGGACATCCACTTAATAGAGGACAAGCGAACATACCCAGCTGACAGGATTCAGGTCACCAGGGGAGAAGTCCAAGCCCAGCCAATGGGAGAACAAGCCAGACATGAAGCAGGGGGAGAAAAGAGTGCACTGGGCAGAGGGCACAACACATGCCCATGTGGCACAACACACTCTTTGGTGATCCAGAAGTGGAGGGGGGCAAGAGAGAGAGCAGAGGCTGGAGAGAAGGGAAGTTGGGGAGCAGACCACTGAGAGGCTCAGAGGTTATGTTCCGAAAATATCACTCTGGTTATCAGAGGAGAATGGGCTTTCAAGAGCACAGGATAAGGAAACCCTAACCCTGACCCTAACCAAACACTAACCCAACCCTAACCCTAACCTCTAAAACTTAACCCCTAACCCGAACCCTAACCCGAACCCTAACCCTAACCCTAACCCGAACCCGAACCCGAACCCTAACCCTAACCCTAACCGTAACCCTAATCCGAACCCTAACCCTAACCCTAACCCGAACGCGAACCCGAACCCTAACCCTAACCCGAACCCGAACCCGAACCCGAACCCGAACCCTAACCCTAACCCTAACCCTAACCCGAACCCGAACCCGAACCCTAACCCTAACCCGAACCCGAACCCTAACCCTAACCCTAACCGGAACCCGAACCCTAACCCGAACCCTAACCCTAACCCGAACCCTAAGCCGAACCCCGAACCCCTAATCCGAAACCGTAACTCTAACTCTAAAATGGGTACAGAATTTCAAATGTGCAAATGAAATGTTCTCAAGGTATGGTCCTGAAACCAGCAGGAAGGGAGTCCGAGGGAGGAGAGGAGACTCCACGAGGATTCCCGTCCAGGGAAAGGGGGCCCACTGGAGGACACTGAAGCAGCCAGCCCCACCGAAGCGCAGACCATTTGCACAGGATCACCTCCCGCGCTTCCTTAGCACGATGTCCGTCTTCGTGTGTGCACAGTGACTGGCCCACTCATTCCTGGTGCACTTCCAGAGGCAGACGAGAAACTTTCCACTCCTTGCTCGTGGGTCAGAGGACTACTGCCCAAAGAAGCACAGGATGTCCCTCTTCCTCCGGAGCTGGGGAAGGCAGCCACCGTCCTGGGGCAGGACCGGGTCCAGGAGTGTGTTCTTTCTGAAGCCCCCGCCTTCAGTGGGCGTTGCTGTGCCAGAGAAAGGCCCCCTCAGCCCTAGAGTCAGGGGCAGTGAGGGGCTGTCTCCAGCCCTGGCCCAGGATCGCAACCCAAAACCATCCTGTCTTTGGGAGGACAGGTCTCCGTCAGGAGCCAGGAAGGGAACGGGCCCCTCTCCCCTCCCCAGGTCCAGGACGCCCGGGACCTGCAACAGCTCTTCATTTGAGGAGGAGTCATGGAGACTGTGTGTGTCTCAGCAGCCCAGCAAGGGAAAGAACCGAACCCCAACACTCAGGTTCGAACAGAAGCAGAATTTCAAGGTACTGTTTGGGGGCACCCTCCTCCCCTCTTACGTGGCCTTAGGGGACCCCAGGGAAAGGCTTCTTTGTTCTCCTTCCGTCAGAGAGAGGAGCTGGCCCCATGTCACGAGGTCCCCACCACATCCCCATTCCTGAGGAAGAGCCACACACAGGGGCCCGGTGTCAGGAGTGTGCTCGGCCACTGCTCCTGGGCTCCCAGCCAGGGGCCTGGGGGCTGCATGGAAGGGCTGGATTGCTTTTGGGCGGAGGGGTGCTCACTGCCGACACCGCTCACCATCCCCCACTGCACTCTGCAATCCAGGCTCTGTGCCCAGCTTAGGTCAATCACCAGCACTCCACATGTTCCTGCCATGGGAGGGATCATTCAGCATCACCCCATTGCACAGAGGAGGAGAGCGAGGCCCAGAGAGGGGAGGTAAATGACTCCAGTCCCAGGGCTGGTCAGCAGAGAAGCTGGAAGGCCAGTGCTCCAGAACCCCTGCTAGCCCAGCCACAGACTCCCTGAGCTGAAAGCGAGCCCTGCCCTGCCTGCCCAGCCACGCACTGGCCCCTGAGCTTCATGATGGCCTGTTCTTGGCCCTGAAGGTGTTGCTGGCCGACTAGCAGGGGCAGTCCAGCTCGGGGGACAGGCTGTAGATACAGGACAGAGTGACACGTCTGAGCTAGCAGGAGCCACACTCGGGTCTCCCTCCCGGAGCCTGCCCAGGAGCAGGAGTCTGGGTGCCCTAGGGGCCAGCACACAACAGGGTCTGTGCTGACTGGGGAGCCATGGCCCCCAGGGAGAGTCCACTCTGCCCTCTCCCCGCTCCTACCTGGCCTCACGTCTCCTCACTGTGGGGCTGCAGGACCCGGAACCGGGCTCCATAGGGATGGCTCAGCTGCAGCTTGTAATGATTTAGCAGCCCCCGGAGCAGCTGGATTACCTGGGGCTGGAGGGAGGACCGGTTGCAGGCAAGGACTGGGCTGGGGAGGATGCGGGGCCTTGTGGAGGGTGAAGGATGGGGCAGGGGCCGACTCCTGGGGCTGAAATCCCTGAATGCCCATGATTAGAGGGTCCCTGATTAGAGTAATGACCCCCTTCACATTCGGGCATCCTGCAGGGGGGCCCCTCCTCCCCGGCCTCCTTCCCGCCCCTCTGACTCCAGCCAGGGCTGCAGCCAGGCACAGGCTGGACCTCTGTCCCGGCTCCTGCCATGAAGACAAGGCAGAAGGAGGAGAGGAGAAGGGGAAGGGGTGGACTGATCTTCTCCCTGCCCTGAGTTGGCCTCCACGGATGCCTCCAGGTCCTCTGGCCCAGCCCTGCACTTAGCTGGACCCTGAGAGGGTATCTGCATTCCAGGCCAGCTGGGTGGGGGGTATTCAGTGACTTTTGCATCCCCAGATGTCCAACCCACCTGGTCTTGCACCCTAAGGCCTGCTGCCCAGGGTGGGTGTGCTTGCGGGGCTCAGTGGACTTTGGAGCCACAGAGCAGTTGGCAGTGGTGACAGAACGTGGGGGACCGGTCAGCTGCGGAGCCATGGGTCTCGTGCACATCCGCCGCAGGGCTGGTTCACGCGACAGGTGCTGTGGGCAGGTCCCCTGTGCACACCTGGCCGTGACACACCTGCTGGCCCTCTCGGTGGGGAGGCCTGTGTGCCTGGTGCACCTGTCCCCCACTGACCCTTGGAGGAGTGGCCGCATTCAAGCGTTTCCATGTCCAGCCCTCAGGGACAGTTGGGAACCTGGGTCAAGAGAGGCAGGGACTGTCCCAGGACAACTGAGGGGTGCAGAGTCCAAGGAGCAGGGCTGCTCTCCAGTCCTAGGCCAGCCCCAACCCTCCCATGAGGTTTGCTTTGGGGGTGAGAGCCCCTCAGATCCTCGGGGATAGCTACCCACCCCGTCCCCTGTGGGGACATGACCTTGGGCATCCCCGGGCACGTAGAGGCATGCGCACCTGGACACACACACACCCACACACACACCCACACCCACACACACACACCCACACACACCACTCTGACTGCCCAGCTGGGGGTCAGAAGGGGAGAACACCCTGGGAGCGAGGTGGGGGACAAGGGGGAAAGAAGAAAGAGGTTGGAGACAGCTGGGCCATGGGGCAGGGCATCACGACTCCTGGCAAGGACCCAGATCCATAGCATGGGAGGGGAGACAGGCCAGGCTGTTGGTCAGGGGTCCCCAAGGGGCCCAGGGG
This sequence comes from Halichoerus grypus, assembly GCF_964656455.1. Lineage (NCBI taxonomy): Eukaryota > Metazoa > Chordata > Mammalia > Carnivora > Phocidae > Halichoerus > Halichoerus grypus. The sequence continues at coordinate 2,591 of NW_027555144.1, read as the reverse complement.
GGTTGCCAGGGCACTGGGAGAGGACAGGGTCTGGGTTCCGGTGTCCATCACCACCCTGGCCACTTGGAAGCAGGAAGAGATACCCACCCCCAAGTCCAGACGGGCTACAGCACAAAAGGCCTCAGCTTACTCTTCTGTCACTTGGGCTGTAGAGATGCGGTGTCCCTAGGGTCCCACAGGCTTGTGGAAGAGCCTGTTGGCCTTGGATCTCCATCCCTGACCCACTGTGCTCCCAGTCCTGGGAAAATGCTTTGGACTCCCTCAAGGTCCTTCTGAGCAGAGGACAGCCTGGGGGCTTGGGGGGCTGAGGACCTGGGTACGCAGAACGTGGCAGAGCACTGACCGCTGGTCTGGGGACCAAGGTCAAGACCCTCCTTGTTGCAGCCTCAGGGTCCCCATGTGGAAGAGGTTCCAGAATCACTGCTCTGGTCAGGCTGACGAGGCCTTAGGAAGAAACGGAGCACCAGGACAGGAGAGGCAAACACGGACAAGGGAGGCTTCTGAGGTTTCTCACGTCACCCCTGGAGTCCGCAGATCCTGCTCCTGTGAGAGACCCAGAGACAGAGACAGAGAAGGAGACAGAGAATGAACACAGGACAGAGGGAACCAGAAGTCACAGACTTTCCTCCATCAGCTTGGAAATGACATGCCAGCATTTTGCCCCATTCTCTTCCTGAGAGGCCATCCACCCTGGAGGGGAGGGGATTCCATAGGGATGTGTGACCAGGATTCGGGGATGCTGGGAGCCACTGTGGGGACTGCCCAGCACATGGGCACAGACGAGGCCCTGGGACCTGAGCCGAACCCTAACGGGAGCCCCTGGAAGTGTGTGTTGTGAGAGGACAAGGTCAGAATCAGTTCATTCCAACCTTCCCACGGGGGCTGGGACACAGGCAGGAGGGGGGTGGCTTTGCCCAGACCCCAGAGCAGACCCAGGCCCTTCTGAGCTGTGCTCCATGCCAAGCCCAGCCCCTGGCTCATCCTAGCATTGCCAAGTGTGCACCAGCCTCCTGTGATAGCAGGTACGGAATGGATGCAGAGGTCCTACCCCTGATGGCGTCCCTAGAAGTAGAAGCCAGAATACCCCACTGTGCAGATGGGGAGCCTGGGGACGCCCTGAGAGGCACGGGGTCTGTCCTGGGTCACGGCCCTGGGCACGCGCAGGAGCCCGGTCTGAAGCCAGCTCTGTGTCCTCACAGCGGGGACACCGGCTGCACCCAGGCCTCCCGGGGGCTGTGGGTGGGCTGTGTGGGTGTCACTGTATGCATGGGGCATGGGGGGAGGGTGAGCATTGAGCAGCTGGGGGAGGGGGCCCTCGGGGGGCTCTTGTGTGAGGAGGAAGTTGGGTAAGGGGACCCCACACAGTGGTGACCTCACTTCCCTGACAACAGAGCCCAACAGAATTTGGAACCCCGGTAACCAGGCACCCACATTCCAGAGACAGCCCCCTGCCCAGCTCATTTCTTTGGAGACCCTCCAACCAAAAGCATGTTCGGGTGTTGCTTCCCAAAGTCCAGAGGCTGCAGGCTGAAGAAAGAGCGCCCTGCAAACGCTGTCCCCCGCTGGGGATGTTGTGTCAGGGCTCCCCACCGCCTCTGGCCATTTGGCCGGAAGGACAGAAAGGTGACACCGGGAGGCCCAGAGCTGGCCACCCAGCCCCACTCGCTCTCATCTGACCTGTGTAGCCCCAGGTCCCCTCCGTGTGTGTGTGTGTCTGTGTGTGTGTGTGTGTGTGTGTGTGTGTGTGTGTCTGTGTCTGTGTGTGAGTGTGCGTGTAAGTGCGTGTGTGTCTGTGTGTGTGTGTAAAGAAGGGTCATGCGGGGTGGGGCCACCCTGAGCAGGAGCAGGCTGATGAGGGGTCAGATACCCAGTGGGCAGGTCATGTTCAAGGTCAAGGCTGGCTGGGTGGGATGGGGTGTGGGGGGCTGCGAGCTTCTGCCAGGGTTTATCCCAAGAGCCCTGCAGGGATGGGTCACTGCGTCCCGGGTGCAGGGCTGTGCACAAACAGGTCTACGTCTGATCTGGGAGCAGCAGGGGGACTGAGCAAGAGGACAGTGAGGATGGCCGGGCAGGGCTTTGATGCCTCCAGCCGACTACCCGTCCCTGTCTTGGCAGAAGGCCACGGATGACCTCCAGAGGCGGCTGGCGGACATGCCCTCCTCCCTGACAGAGGGCTTGACCCCACAGGCATCCCCAAAAACAGGTGCTGGGGATTGCCGGGCAAAACCTCCACCACCACCCAGACCACTGTCCCAGGTGGTTGGTCACCGGACAGTGGTCCAGGAGCCGGAGCCCACGGAGGCCGAGCCCGAGGGTGAGAAGGCTGGGGCTGGGTGTTTGTGGTGTGTGGGGATGGGTCGCTGCTGGCCCCACAGGGAGGAGCTCCCAGAGGCTGGTGTGGGGCCAGGAGCAACGACTGGGCACAGAGCGCCCAGCGGGTGGACTGCAGTCGGGGAGACGTCCCGGGGAGGGCTCCTTCCTGGCTGTGGCTTCTCTGGGAGGCCCTGGGCTGGGTTCTGTCTCCGCAAAGGCCCACGGAGAGCAGGCACGGGGATGAGCTTTTCTCCTCTCACAGCTGCTCCACCACCTGA
>NW_027555143.1:7500-23996 GCF_964656455.1 Halichoerus grypus | reverse complement strand
GTCGCTTAACCAACTGAGCCACCCAGGCGCCCCTGTTGGTTTATTTTAAAAAGACGTGGTTTTGGAGTTATCAGTGTCACACATAATACAAATAATCAGCTTTGCTTTGCTTTGCTTTTTTCTTTTCTTTTCTCTTTTCTTTTCTTCTCTTTTCTTTTCTTTTCTTTTCTTTCTTTCTTTCTTTCTTTCTCTCTCTCTTTCTTTCTTTCCTTCTCTCTCTCTCTCTCTCTCTCTCTCTCTCTCTCTCTCTCTCTCTCTCTCTTTCTGTCATAAAAGCACTTGGATTCGGTTCTCCCTGCGTTACAAGCCGTTGGGTGGGCAGTGGAATGTGCCACGCTCCCGTCACAACAGTGAGCCTGTCTTTGTGGTTATCAAAATATACCTCTCCATCACCTTTATAAAAACAAACAAACAAACCACTTTTGGGTGCCTGGGTGGCTCAGTCGTTCAGCGTCTGCCTTCGGCTCAGGTCATGATCCCAGGGTCCTGGAATCGAGCCCCACATCGGGCTCCCTGTTCATTGGGGAACCTTCTTCTCCCTCTGTCCCTTCCCCTGCTTGTGTTCCCTCTCTCGCTGTGTCTCTCTCTGTCAAATAAATAAAATCTTAAAAAAATAAATAAAAATAAAATTTATGAAATATATTCATACGTTTGCCAATCTAAAGAATTCTGGTGTAATAGAGAGTGCGCCACTGGTTACTACTAACGTTTCACCAGAGACTGAGATTTCTAAGAATTAAAATTCTGCCACATGGAATTGGGACTGCTACAAAATGATAACAAAAACAACTCCGTGTGTGAGAAGGTAGGAGACGTGTAAAAGAGGTACAAGAAATGAGAAAACATTTTTTTGTTGAGGGAAAAGAAAGTAATGCTGTACTGAAATGGGACTGGATATCTAAAGAAAGAAAACTTTAAGACCGAGTCTGAATGAAAAAGGAAATTGTGGAAGGGGTTTGTGAAGGAGAATTTTTGAAAAGGAATTTTATGCATGGTCAGGACTGACTAAGATTGGGAGAAGGCAGTTTGAAAAGCACACTGGTATAAGATTGAGATTTGGGTTTTCTATGTTAAAATGACAAGGTTTTCTTGGATTGTTAGTGTACTCTTTTTTTTTCTTTTTTAAGATTGTATTTATTTATTTGACAGAGAGAGACACAGCGAGAGAGGGAACACAAGCAGGGGGAGTGGCAGAGGGAGAAGCAGGCTTCCCGCTGAGCAGGGAGCCCGATGCAGGGCTCGATCCCAAGACCCTGGGATCATGACCTGAGCCAAAGGCAGACGCTTAACGACTGAGCCACCCAGGCGCCCCTGTTAGTGTACTTTTGATAAGAAATTGTAGACAAGGGGAACCCGGGTGGCGCAGTCGGTTAAGCGGCTTTGGTCGGTTGTGATCCCAGGGTCCTGGGATCGAGCCCCAGAGACCTACATCGGGCTCCCTGCTCAGCGGGGAGTCTGCTTCTCCCTCTGCCCCTCTCCTGGTGCTGCTTGTGCTTGCTCCCTGCCCCCACCACCCTCCATGTCAAATAAATTGATAAAATCTGAAAGAAAGAGAGAGAGAGAGAGAGAGAGAGAGAGAGAGAGAGAGGGAGGGAGGGAGGGAGGGAGGGAGGGAGGGAAGGAAGGAAGGAAGGAAGGAAGGAAGGAAGGAAGGAAGGAAGGAAGGAAGGAATTTTAAAAAAGAAGAAAAAATTTTCTTCACCTGCCCAGGAAAACAAGGTTTCTATATTCATTTTTATCAGGTCTTTAATTATGTAAGAAAACGAAAACTTCTCAATATTAAAGGAGCTCAATTTTGCTAACTGTATAACCTTCTGTAGAATCTCCTGTGGGCACCTTGGTGAAACAGATAATAAAGTTTTAAGTTTTGTAATGATCTGTGACCCTATGTAGGCACGTGCCTTGAAACCTTCTGAGATGTTTCTTGGTTGGTCGGTCGGTCGGTCGGTCGGTCGGTCGGTCGGTCGGTCGGTTGGTTTGGCCGGCTGGCTGGCTGGCTGGCTGGCTGGCCGGCTGTTCATTCCTTCCTTCATTCATTTTCAACAGATGCTGAGAAAATCAAATCCTAAATAGAGTCTCTTGACTAATTAATCTAGTCTATTTGGTATGTTAAGTTACATGGGAAGCACTGTCAAACAAATAGTGATAAGCCTTCTTAGATTACATTATGTGCGTAAATGCTGCAACTGTTCCAAAAATTATATGAAATTCCCAAATATTTTTTTTTTTTAAGAATTTATTTATTTGAGAGAGAGAGAGCGAGAGAGAGAGAGAGCGAGCAAGAGAGCACCAGCACGGGGAGGGGCAGAGGGAGAGGGAGAAGCAGTTTCCCTGCTGACACAGGGCTCAAAATCCCAGGACCCTGGGGATCATGACCTGGACCAAAGGCAGCTGCCTAACCGACTGAGCCAACCCAGGTGCCCATAAAGTTTTTGTTTATTTGTTTTAGATTTTATTTATGTATTTGACAGAGAGAGACACAGCGAGAGAGGGAACAGAAGCAGGGGGAGTGGGAGAGGGAGAAGCAGGCTTTCTGCGGAGCAGGGAGCCTGATGCGGGGCTCGATCCTAGGACCCTGGGATCATGACCTGAGCCGAAGGCAGACGGACGCTTGACAACTGAGCCACCCAGGCGCTCCTCTGAGATTTTATTTTTTAAATAATCTCTACACTGAACGTGGGGCTCGAACTCACAACCCTGAGATCAAGAGTCGTGCTCTCTACCGACTGAGCCAGCCAGGTGCCCCTGGAATGTCATCTCGAAGAGACACATGCGTAGACTCAGATATAATGAGACTGCTTTAAGAAAGTCAGATTGACTTTATGGAGCCAATAAAGCCCCTTGGAAATGTTGGCCTGATAACCTTGCTTACAGAGGTCCCCTCAACCTTACCAGGTGAGTGAAGAGTGCCACCTCCTGGCAGATGCCGGAACTTCAGGAAATTTGGAGGGCCTCAAAGAAGAGAGGAATTCACCCAAATCTACAAGTCTTGCAGGCGAATCTGATGGCAAATATTTGGCTTGGTTCTCGGCTTTAAAAAGGCAGTTAAAGGATCAATCTAAAATTCCTTATAAAAAGCTCCATCAAAGCAGATTTAAAAGAAGGAAAGGAAAAAGAAAAGAGAAAAAAGACCCCATATATGGTCAACTGCTATTCTTGCTGTCCCTACGTAGATGATTGGGCCAAGTTTGTTAAAACTGGACTTGTTTTACAAACAAATTAATCTTCATTTGGCTATCTTTGACAGGAATGAAGGTGACTTTAGAGAGAAAGATTATATTTCAATGACACACTTTTGTGAGTGTTAGAGTAATTATCTTTGAACGTTTGTTGTTTGCCTATAAAACTGGACTGGATCCTGGATCCTTCTGGTTTCCTTGAGTATCTGACTGTGACTCTTCAAACTAAGGTTTCCAACATTCTCCCATTCTCTTATCTTACAATCATTAAGAACTAAAACTGTCCTTTTTCCTGAAGTCTGGCAAATGAAAGCTGGACAACTTGAAATAAATTTCAGGGAAATGACCACAATAACTCATATATAGACAATCTTTGTGCCTGTTGCTCTATGAGTCACTCAAAATGAGACATTTGAACTATACACCGGAAAAATCCGTCAGATTGCCCCTGCCCACTCCCACTCTATTGGAGGATGCTTCAAGCCTGACATCTAGAGACCTTCTCACTGGCAGCACTCTGGACTTAGACGCCAGGTGTATCCCTTAGTTCCAACCATGAACCAGTGTTTTCCTTTTGTTTCCATAGAAATGCCTCTTATTAACTACGAGATCACTTGCTGAATGAGGCAGAGTCTATGATCCTTAATTCCACCTTGCTGCACCTGTATTAACTCCTCTTTGGAAAATAAGAACCCATATAAATAGGGGCACCTGGCTGGCTCAGCTGGTAGAACATGCGACTCTAGATCTCGGGGTTGTGAGTTCGAGCCCCACATTGGGTGTAGAGATTACTTAATAGAAATCTTAAAAGAAAAAAAAAGAAAGAAAAAAGAACCCATGTAAATAAAATCAAACACTAAGCTACTTGGCTACCAGAAGCCCTTCACCACCACTACCTCCCCCCCCCCCCCAGGGGAGGGGCTCAGACTAATTTACTGATCTGTATTCTTGGATACCCACCGATATCAGATCAATTTGAGAGAGAATGAGAGAATTGGGTTTGACTCTACTGTTACTATTCCTTAGACTACACTTGGGGATAAAATCAATGGTGTCATGTAGTACCAAACCATGTAGAAAAATAACCAAGTTCTCAGATAAGGAACTATCTCTGAGACCCCCTCCCTTAGCACAAGGGACCAAAAGTTGCGACCTGCACTGTCTCAGATCCTTCCATTCCAAAGCCTCCACTGCACCTTAATTCAGCTTGAAGCAGTTAAATAAAGAAGGCAGACCTCTGCCCATGTTTCATAGAAATGGAATGCAGGATGGACAAGGGGAAATTTTAACAGGGAAAAATGTAGCATGTCTGACTCCCTGTTATTTTTATTCCCTTTTAACCTGTAGGTTGAAAACTTCTGTTTAGCCCTGAACATAGCCATGTTACAGCTAAGATTTACAGAAACTGTTGTTTGCCCAAAACCTACCTCCCCTGAGGAGATGGAAGAATAGCCACAGCCATCATCATCCCAATTCCCTAAGACTGAGGAATGACCATAACTTGGTGGTGGGTGGTGGTGGTGGGGGGGGGGGGGGGGGGATTGAAACCGTGCCCCATAAGGTTAATGAGGTTGATGCTAGCAGAAAGCTTAAAGCTTGTTTTTCAGGGAACTGTTTCCCCCTAATCAGCTATTGTGTCTTTTCAGGCCCTGCTACCAAATACTGGCTGTCTCTGCAGAAGTCTGGACTCAAGGTCAACTGATAATGGCTGCAGCCTATGAACAAGCAAGGTCCTGATTCCTTACCTGAGAAAAGGAGCCTAAGACCCCATCCAGGTTGTACCAGCTCTCAGAGCATGCCCACAGCCTCTTCTCCTTGTCCTCAGATAACCTCCTGACATCAGGGACTCAGTTTTGCCTCATTCACATGTCAGGTCTCCACCCCGAAGTAAACATGGGAATCTACGGTACATATGTTTCCTGAATATACGTGCTCCATCTTTCGCCATGAATAATCATAAATGTCCCTGCCCTTTTCCTTTTTGAAGTTTGATTGTTTGTTTTTATTTATTTATTTCAGAGAGAGAGAGAGAGAGAGAGAGAGACAGAGAGACAGAGAGAGAGACACACACAGAGAGACAGAGAGAGAAACAGAGAGAGAGAGAGAGAGAGAGAGAGAGACAGAGAGCTTGTGCGCATGGGTGGGTGGAGGGGCAGAGGGAGAGGGAGAAGACTCCCCATTGAGCAGGGAGCCCCAGAGGGGTGGGGCTCGATCCCAGTACCCTGAGATCATGACCTGAGCTGAAGGCAGATGCTAAACCGGCAGCCACCCAGGCGCCCCTCCATTCCATTTTTTTTTTTTTAAAGAGATAAACATTACATACTTTATTTTTAAAAATTCATTCATTCATTCATTCATTCATTCATTCATTTTTCATCATCTGTGGTCCCAGTGTAGGGCTTGAACTCAGGACCCTGACTGAGATCAAGAGTCATGTGCTGTTCTGACTGAGCCACCCAGGTGCTCCCCTTCTGTTCCATATTTTAAACAACCCTGGGATCACGGCTCAGAGTCACAATTGGCCCAATGAGACTCACATTCACCCCTCTGTGCAGAGGTGCCATCTGTGGGGCTGGTTCCTGTTTGTCCATCTTCCTTCCTCCTCTTACTGGACAGGAAGGTGGTGTGCGAAAACAGCCAGTGACTATGTGGAATGAGACCGAGGATTTCCCTTGGGAAGCAGTTGGGAGAGGGAGGACAGGTCGATGGATAATCAATAAACTTTTTTTTTTTTTTAAGATTGTATTTATTTATTTGACACAGAGAGACACAGCGAGAGAGGGAACACAAGCAGGGGGAGTGGGAGAGGGAGAAGCGGGCTTCCCGTGGAGCAGGGAGCCAGATGCGAGGCCCGATCCCAGGACCCTGGGATCATGACCTGAGCCGAAGGCACATGCTTAACGACTGAGCCACCCAGGCGCCCCAACAATCAATAAACTGTTAATGTTGCTTTAGAGGAGTGTGCTTGCTGGGCCCATAACTCGGTGGATGAGTTAGAACAGTCCCTGTCAGGCCTCCCTTAGCCCTTAGCCCTTAGCCCTTATCACTCCATGCTTGTGTTTGGCCTCTGACCGCTAAGATACCACCATCATGTGTTCAAGGTCCTCCTCAGACTCAGCCAGCCACACCATGCCACACCCTCCTACCTGCACACCCACCCCTGGAAGGCATTATAGTAAGACATCATCCCCCACATTCATGATTCCCAAAGGGTTTACTGGAGTTTCCTGGGTTAGGAAAAGGAGGGGACTCTTTTTGCCCCCAGATGAGGTGAGCTCTTCAGACACCCTCTTTCCCCTTCCCCTCCTCCCTCCCTCCCTTTCCTTCCTCCCTCCCTCCCTCCCTCCCTCCCTCCCTTCCTTATCTCTCTCCGAAATTTGCAAGCTGCAGCCTAAGGGTTAGGGGGAGTTGAGGAAAGCCATTGAATGGAGGGAAGCTCCAGGCTCTGACTTTAACAGAAAGCTTTCTGCATTTGAATGAAGCGATTGAATGAGGCCCATTAGAATGGATCACCCTGAACGTCCCATCAGCCGCCCCAGCCCCACCCCATCCTCCCCCCCCAACTGAAGTTCTCTGGTCGAATTGGAACAGTGGGGGGGGGGGGGGGCTGTCCATCCTAAGTTGGCAACTAGGCCCCTGGCCCATAGGGAAAAAAATCACGCACGGGTACAGATGAGTTGGTAGCTCAGGCAAAGTGGTCAAAGTGTTGGCAAGGTTTCTGTGGATGAGGGGAGATTTGTTCTGGGACCACCCTCCCATATACATCTCTGGCTGAGAAGTGGGCAGGGGAGCCCTGTGGGGGTGGGGGGGGCGGGACCCACATCTGGAGCTCGGCGTGGACTATAGCCGCTGCCTGCCCGGGTGTGTGTGCCTGTGTGTGTGTGTGTGTGGGGGGGCGCTGAGGGCTAAGGGCTGAGGGTGGTGGGGTCTGCTCACGCTGACTCCTGCAACTCAATTCATTCTGGGAACCTTCTGTTGTTTCTGCTGAGGTGCCAGGTGCTGTGATGACCAAAGCTAAACTCCTCTCTTTGCCTAGTTCTTAAAAGGCCTGATTCTAAATGGGCAGAAGACATGAACAGACATTTTTTCAAAGAAGACATCCAAATGGCCAACAGACACATGAAAAAGTGTTCAATATCGCTCGGCATCAGGGAAATCCAAATCAAAACCTCAATGAGATACCACCTCACACCAGTCAGAATGGCTAAAATTAACAAGTCAGGAAATGACAGATGTTGGCGGGGATGTGGAGAAAGGGGAACCCTCCTACACTGTTGGTGGGAATGCAAGCTGGTGCAGCCACTCTGGAAAACAGTATGGAGGTTCCTCAAAAAGTTGAAAACAGAGCTACCATATGATCCAGCAATTGCACTACTGGGTATTTACCCCAAAGATACAAAAGTAGGGACCCGAAAGGCTACGTGCACCCCGATGTTTATAGCAGCAATGTCCACAATAGCCAAACTGTGGAAAGAGCCAAGATGTCCATCAACAGATGAATGGATAAAGAAGATGTGGTATATATATACAATGGAATATTATGCAGCCATCAAAAGGAATGAGATCTTGCCATTTGCAACGACGTGGATGGAACTGGAGGGTATTATGCTGAGCGAAATAAGTCAAACAGAGAAAGACATGTATCCTATGACCTCACTGATATGAGGAATTCTTAATCTCAGGAAACAAACTGAGGGTTGCTGGAGTGGGGGGTGGGGTGGGAGGGATGGGGTGACTGGGTGATGGACACTGGGGAGGGTATGTGCTATGGTGAGCGCTGTGAATTGTGCAAGACTGTTGAATCTCAGATCTGGACCTCTGAAACAAATAATGCAATATATGTTAAGAAAGAAAAAAAGAAGAAGAATGTAGCAGGAGGGGAAGAATGAAGGGGGGGAAATCAGAGGGGGAGAAGAACCATGAGAGACGATGGACTCTGAAAAACAAACTGAGGGTTCTAGAGGGGAGGGGGGTGGGAGGATGGGTTAGCCTGGTGATGGGTATTGAGGAGGGCACGTTCTGCATGGAGCACTGGGTGTTATGCACAAACAATGAATCATGGAACACTATATCGAAAACTAATGATGTAATGTATGGGGATTAACATAACAATAAAAAAATAAAAAATAAAAGGCCTGATTCTCCTGTTATCTTGTTAAATGGACTGACCCCTGCACCCTCCCATCCTGCCAGACCCCTTGTGCAAATACTTCCACTTGAAGAGTTCTTTCTCTGAATCCAGAAAATAAACAAACAACACCCACCACCCACACCCACCCCATTGCCACAAATACCTAGCAAAGACAAAGCTAGCTGGTCTCCTTCTGCCTCAAGGCACTTTAGAGAGTCACTCTCTTACACACACCTTAGGCTCCATTACAGGCTGCTGTCTCCCTTTCTCTGGCACAATTCCATCCCTGGAGGAGCCCCATATCGCATCTGCAGCCGTGAGCTGGAGACAGTATGCTCAAGTAACCGGGTGGTAGCACCGTAACTTTGAAATGACCTACACCCCAAGTCATCCATAAACACGGTCCCTGGAAATCTTTGACATTCACGTGCCTCTGATGAAATCCTTGCTTTGGAAACTCCAGCACCCATAGCCAATCTTGTCCATGTTCTGCTAACCTTTGCTCGCCCTCTGTTCGCCTGATATTTTGCCTGATTGTTTACACAGAAATTAGATCCCATCCGGCAAGAGCTGAATCCGAGTCCTCTGCTCACCCCACGACGGAAAAGAATATGCACAGGCCTGCATCCCTCTTCTCCTTCTCCACCATGTCAGAAGAAAAGGTGGCCCTCCCTCCTCCCATCAAAACCCAAACCCGAGATAAGACTTAGATATAAAGGAAACCAGCATACTGTTTTGAACTATAGACACTTGTAAAAACTAGCAGCAGCAGCAAGCAAGGAAACACACAAACCACCACCCCACCACAGGTGCAAGGAGGGTGCGCTGACTCACTGAATCTCCCCCTTTTCTCCCCAGAAGCATCCCCCACCCATCCCCCCGGAAGATGTCCTCCCTATGCCAGAAGGGGAGTGAGTGACGTTCTTTTCTTCCTTTTTTTGTTTTTAATTATTCTTTTTAAAAGACTTGTATTTATTTGAGAGAAGGGGTGGGGGGAGGGAGGGAGGGGGAGAGAGAGAGAGAGAGAGAGAGAGAGAGAGAGAGAGAGAGAGGGAGAGAGAGAGAGAGAGGAAAGCAGACTCTCCGTGGAGCAGGGAGCCCGACGTGGGGCTGGATCCCGGGACCCTGAGCTCGGGGCCTGAGCCGAAGGCAGGCAGACGGTTCACGGATTGAGCCAGCCAGGCGCCCCAGCTTTCTTGTTTCTTTGTCTGCCTGCTTGCCTGCGTGTGGGGTCTGTGGATGTCTGATGCCTGTCCTGTGATTTCGTGGGGAGGTGGGCCATCTTTCCTCCTTCGAATGGCCTTTGCGCATTTGTCAAACTTCTGTCGGGCTTGGGCCTATCTGTTTGGGTATCTGTTCCGTTCCATCCGTCGACGTGTCTCTTTTGTCTGCCAACATCACAGGGTCTCTATCGCCTGTATACATAAGCATTAAACGGGGCTGGCCGGGGGTGGGGGGGGAGGGGGGGAGACGACGACTTTATTTCCTGAGTTTTGTTTTGTTTTCTTCGAAATCACCACAGCGATTCTAATTCCTTTTGCCTGTCTGCTTGTTTATGTAATCTGTACACCCATCCAGTGCGGTGCTGGAACTCACGACCCCCGCAGATCAAGAGTCGCGGTCACGTGGGCCTCCTCCGACCGAGCCAGCCAGGTGCCCTGAAGTACGTGTACTTGAAAAACCGATGTGACCATGAGAGACAATGGACTCTGAAAAACAAACTGAGGGTTCTAGAGGGGAGGGGGTTGGGAGGATGGGTTAGCCTGGTGATGGGTATTGAGGAGGGCACGTTCTGCATGGAGCACTGGGTGTTATGCACAAACAATGAATCATGGAACACTATATCGAAAACTAATGATGTAATGTAGGGGGATTAACATAACAATAAAAAAAAATAAAAAAAAAAACCGATGTGAAGCCTGCACCCGTGACCTTTTTTTTTTTTTTTTATTAGATGCACCCGTGAAGTGTTTACTGCGAAACCTTTTGATCGTCGCACTCTTGAGTTGAGGCCGTACCAGTAAAGAACGTAGTTTAGCCAACTGAGGAAGAGATCAGCTTTAAAGGAAAACCTTCTTTTCACGTTTGTGATGTCTGGTCCATTCTCTCAACTCGATCGATGTCCAGCCTTCAGAGCCACATTATTTGCTTGGTTTCTCTCTCGTCTGTGCTTCCTCGTGTACTTTCCTAATGCTCAGGATTTATGGTTTACGGAGAACAGTTTTCAGCCTGGTGTGTGTGTGTGGGGAGGGGGGGTGCGGGGGGAATGTTGTGAAGTGGGATCAGGGATTCACGCGGGTAAGGAGGAGGCAAGGAGAAAGGCTTGGTTGGGAAGGAAACCATTAAAGGTCCATGTTGAAATGGTGAAGTTTATTTTATTTATTTATTTATTTTTTTTTTTTCCAGATTTTATTTATTTATTTGACAGAGAGAGACAGCGAGAGAGAGAGAGAGAGAGAGAGAGAGAGAGAGAGAGAGAGAGAACACGGGCAGGGGGAGTGGGAGAGGGAGAAGCAGGCCTCCCGCGGAGCAGGGAGCCCGACGTGGGGCTCGATCCCGGGACCCTGGGCTCGTGTGACCTGAGCCGAAGGCGGGCGCTTAACGACTGAGCCACCCCCCAGGCGCCCCGAAATGGTGAAGTTTTTTTTTTTTTTTTAATTTTTTTTATTGTTATGTTAATCCCCATACATTACATCATTAGTTTTAGATATAGTGTTCCATGATTCATTGTTTGTGCATAACACCCAGTGCTCCATGCAGAACGTGCCCTCCTCAATACCCATCACCAGGCTAACCCATCCTCCCAACCCCCTCCCCTCTAGAACCCCCAGTTTGTTTTTCAGAGTCCATCGTCTCTCATGGTTCTTCTCCTCCTCCGATTTCCCCCCCTTCATTCTTCCCCTCCTGCTACATTCTTCTTCTTCTTTTTTTCTTTCTTAACATATATTGCATTATTTGTTTCAGAGGTACAGATCTGAGATTCAACAGTCCTGCACAATTCACAGCGCTTACCAGAACACATACCCTCCCCAGTGTCCATCACCCAGTCACCCCATCCCTCCCACCCCACCCCCCACTCCAGCAACCCTCAGTTTGTTTCCTGAGATTAAGAATTCCTCATATCAGTGAGGTCATATGATACATGTCTTTCTCTCTTTGACTTATTTCGCTCAGCATAATACCCTCCAGTTCCATCCACGTCGTTGCAAATGGCAAGATCTTATTCCTTTTGATGGCTGCATAATATTCCATTGCATATATATACCACATCTTCTTTATCCATTCATCTGTTGATGGACATCTTGGCTCTTTCCACAGTTTGGCTATTGTGGACATTGCTGCTATAAACATCGGGGTGCACGTAGCCTTTCGGGTCCCTACTTTTGTATCTTTGGGGTAAATACCCAGTAGTGCAATTGCTGGATCATATGGTAGCTCTATTTTCAACTTTTTGAGGAACCTCCATACTGTTTTCCAGAGTGGCTGCACCAGCTTGCATTCCCACCAACAGTGTAGGAGGGTTCCCCTTTCTCCGCATCCCCGCCAACATCTGTCACCGAAATGGTGAAGTTTAATGTAGTAAGAGTTACCTTTAATCGAAGGAATTCTTGCTGGAGGTTGCTTCTCCCCTCTCCTCCCTGGATAGGGGAGTGAAGTTTTTTCGAGGTCCCTAGTGGACACAGAAAGCGTTCAAGGGCCCATAGCACCTATGGATGGGGCTCTGTTGCCCTCTAGTGTCCTATCCTCTGCTACTGCTGTTCGTGGTTTCCTCTGACGACTTAGTCGTCACAGGTGTCTATCTTTGATGGTTAATGCTGCTCGGTGTCGGTTGTTTGTGTGTTTGTTTTTGAAAGCTTTTTGAGTGATCATCCAGCGTGGTGCTGGAACTCACGACCCCTGCAGATCAAGAGTCGCAGTCGCGTGGGCCTCCTCCGACCGGAGCCAGTCAGGTGCCCTGAAATGCGTTTAGTTGAAAAAGGAAAAAAGAAAAAACAAAAAACGAAGAAACAAAAAACAAAACCCAAACCTTTTTTTTTTTTCTTTTTTTTCCTTTACGGGTCAGAGGAAGTTCTACGCCTTGTTTTTCTTTTACCCTTAATAGCACGGAACAGTTCTTCTTCTTCTTCATCATCATCATCATCATCATCAATATTTAGCTCTTCTAGAGCACCTCCCCCGCCCGCCGCGTACTAGTGTTGGACGGCACGGATGTCCCGGAACTGGATTTATTGAGTGAACGGCTATTTTAACTCCCTTCCTCCCCATTCCGCGCCTCCCCCCGCCCCCGCCCCCGCCCCCGCCCCCGCCCCCGCCCCCGCCCCCGGCCCGCCCCCGCCCCCCGCCCCCGCCCCCGCCCCCGCCCCCGCCCCGTTTGTTGTCCTTGGGCGTTATCGTGGTACGTGCAGAGACGGATTCGGTTTGCAGCTTTCTGGGGGCGGTGTGTGTGTCAATCCCCCCCCCCCCCCTTGCTGTCCTGAGCTTTCTTCGTGTGCTTCAGAGAGACCTCCTCCTCCCCTTAAAATGATAGAAGGTAGAAGGTTCATCGGTGGTGGTTGTCGGAGTACTCGCCTGGTGTCGGTTTTACGGTCCTTGCCCGCCGAAATTTGTCTTAAGTCCTCCCGGAAGCCCGGGCGCCGCAGGTGTGCCACTGTGGGAGGCCCGTGCGGGGAATTTTCCGCTCGTGTCCGCTTCTCCCGGGGCGCGTCCCGTGGCCAGTTGGCCCCCTTTCCGGCGGCAGCGGCCCGGACGCGTTTTCCAAGTCTCCCCTGGGCTGCTGGAGTCGCGCCTGTGCCGGCCGGGAGCTCCCGAGGCCGCCGCCCCGGGGGCCGCCCGCCCTCCGCCCTCCGCCAGCCCCTCCGAAGCGGGCCGGGACGAGATCGGGCGGCCGGGCGGCCGGCTGTGCGCCTTGGCGGGCCCGCGATCCGGATCCGCCTCGTTGTTGTTCGCGCCGGTTGTCTCGCGCCACCTGGCGTCCGCTTTTATATAGCGTCTCCCCGCTGGAGCGTCGGCGATGTCGGCAAGGGATTGTATTTGGCCGCGGTTCCCGAGGCGGAGTTCCAGGAGGCCGGCGACGCTAGCGCGATCGTCCCGCTGTCTCCGGGCCGTCGGCGCGCGCTCCGCTCGCGGGAGATTGAGCCTCCAGGTTTGTAGGGTGGTGGTGGCGCCGCCGCCTCGCTCCCGGAGAGCCGCGTTGGGGGGCCGCCTGGACGGGTCGACCAGCACCCGCCGGTGCCCCCCCCCCTCCGCCCGCGGGGTTGCGGGGGGAAATGGGAGAGGCTGCGTCCGGCGCCCGGGCGCCATCCGGCCCCTGGCTCCCGTCGGTCGTTGGGCCTTCCGTGTCACGCTCGGGCGGTTGGGGACCGGCCTGAGCCTTGCGGGGAAGCCCGTGGATGGCGCGACGGGCCCGGCCGCGGGCACGCGTGGGGTCCCGGTCATCGGACCCGAGATTCTCACTAAGTTTTCCGAGGCCCGCTGCGGAGGTGGGGACCGGACCGGACCGGGTCGGGTCGGGCCGCGAGCGCCCCAGGGGCCCGGCTGCGGTTCCCGTTGAGGTCCGGCCTTCGGGGGGACGCCTCCGCGGTATCGCCCCCTTTCCTCAGTCCCGGCCGGGAGTCAGGGACCGGCATGGGGCGGTCCTGAGGCCCGGGGAGGAGGGCGTCCGCAGGGGCCTCCGTCGAACTTGGTGAGAATTTCTAAGTCCCAACATGGGGACGACAGGCGGACCCGGACCCGGACCCGGACCCGGACCCGGACCCGGACCCGGACCTCTCCGGGCCGCTCCCCACTCCCGCCAAGTCCCTACTCGCTGCCGGCTGCCACCACGTTCCCGGGGTCGACCAGATGGCCCTGGGGGCTCCGGGGGGAACCGGGGGTGATGGAATAGTGCTTGGGGGCCCGTGGCCGGGCCACGGTCCCAGGAGATCCCGGTGACCTGTGGCTAGGCCCCGCCGGGCGGCGCCAGCTATTTTCTCACCCGAAATGAGCGCTTTTTGCTGCCAGGTAGGTGCTGGCACGTTGTGTTGTGGTGATCCTCTCCTTAAGAGAGGTGGGCCTCTGGGCGTGTGGCAGGGCTCCGGGCTTGACCGTGATGCCAAGCCCGGCTCTGTCGCCGCTGGCTGGAGCCGTCCGCGTGGGCCTGTGCGGCGGCTCCTGTGCCTCCAGGTGGTCCAGGCCGTTGGTGCCGCCTCCGGTCTCCAGCACCCGAGGGCAGTGTGGGCAGGGGGCGCGTGGGTCCTTTACCCCGCGCACTTCACTCTGCAGGCACCCGGCTGCGGTCGTGACAACCCCCCATCCCGCAAGGCTCCGTGCCGCGTGTCAGGCATTCTCGTTTCTGGGGTTGTCCGGCTGTTCCCGCCCTAGGGTTTTCGAGGGGGTGTCGGTGAGGCTGAAGCAGGCTCCGTCGGGTTGCTGTCCTCACCGGCCTCTCCCCTCCTCGGGACCTTCTCGGGGTTTCTGTTTTGCCAGATCGATGTGGTGCTCTCGTGCTCTCCCGGGCCGGGCCTAAGCCGCGTCAGACGAGGGACGGACGTTCATGGCGAATGGGACCGCTCTTCTCGTTCTGCCCGCGGGCCCCTCGCTCCTTCACCTCTGCCCGCCGTGGCGGTGAGGTGGGGGGTGTGGGGGGGTGTGCAGGCTCCGGCCCGACCCCGCCCTCCCGTGTTCTGCCTGACGGCGCTCGCGGGACCGGGGTCCCCTGACGCAGCAGACACTCTCGCTTGCCTCCCCTGGCTTCGTGTGGTGCGCGGCCCTCCCCGCCACGGGGAGGGCCGTCCCGGCGCCGCGCTGCTCACCCGCTTGGGCGTGCTGAGCGCGTTGCGCGTGGCTCTCCGTGGTGCCCCTGGAGCGCTCCAGGTCGTCTCAGGTGCCCGAAGCCGAGCCGGTAGCGTCGTTTCCCGTTCCCAGCGACCCCCTCCCTCGGGCCACCGCTGTCGGTGGCGTGTCCGAGGAGCGGGTGGTGGAGTCGGTAAGGGAGGCCCACCCCGCCCCCCCGTGGGACGCGGGCGCCTCGTCGTCGCCTGCCACAAGCTGTGCTGGTGGTGGGGATTGGACTTTGGTGTGGGGCGTGTGAGCCGCTTGCGGCGGGCCGAGCCAGCGCCATGGCGCTTGGCCAACCGAGGGGCTGCTGCCTTTTTGCCCGGCATGCCGTGCCTGTCTCCGTTTGTCGTTGCCTCGCCCGAGGCGCGAGGCTCCCGGTGGTCGGTGACGTGAGCATGGCGTGTGTGGCAGGGCGGAGGCGGTCTCCTTCTGGGGTCCCGGCCGCGAGCGCTCAGGATTGCCCTGTTTGCCTGTCCCCTTGCCGCGTGAACCCACCGCCCGCCCCCCGGAGCCCTTGGCTTTGTAAGGCCTTTGGAACGCCGTTCCGCGGGGCCCGGCCGGGCGGGGGGGACGATTTGGGTGGGGGCGATGCGCCCTCGGTGAGAAAGCCTTCTCTAGCGATCCGAGAGGGTGCCTTGGGGTACCGGAACCCCCCAGCCGCCGCCCCTCCTCTGCGCGTGTAGTGTGGCCACCGACGCGGGGTGACTACCGTTGCGTGTTGGGCAGAGCTCTTCCTCTCTGTGAGGGGGTCTGATTTTGCCGGCCCCGCGGTGGGGCCGAGCGCCGCTCTTTGCCTACCGCGGCCTGCGCCTCCCCCCTCCGAGTCGGGGGAGGGTCCCGCCGGGCCTGGCCGGCGTCCGGCGCGTGGGGCTCCCGCGTGCGTGTGCGAGCGAGCGCGCGCGCGGCCGCTCCCTCGCGGTGTTGTCTCCCGAGGGGCTCGGGGGGCGCCCCCCGCGCGCCCCGCTTCCCCGTGCCGCGCGAGCGGCTGTCTGCCCGCCCGCTCCCGTCCCGAGTCGCCGCTGGGGGTGGCGTTCCGGGCACGGGTCGGGCCGCTCTCGCCTGGGGGCGCTTCTCCAGGGTCGCGACTTTCCGGGACGGACCGGATGGACGGAGGTTCAAGACGGGGCCCCGCGGCGGGGGTTCACGTGGGTCTGGGCCGCAGCGGTGTGGGGCCCGGTTCGTGGGGAGGCTCGCCAAGGGTGCTGAGGCCGGCTGGCGTCCTGGGCGTCGCGGGACCGCTCTCGTGCTGGTGGCGGTGGGATCCCGTGCACGTTTACCTGGTGGCCCGGCTTGCGTCTTCGTTGGCGCGCCCTTCCCCGAACCGGTTCTCCCCCCACGCGCTCCCGGCCCTCAGCCCGCTGTGCTTCCTC
>NW_027555143.1:0-2500 GCF_964656455.1 Halichoerus grypus | reverse complement strand
CCCTGGGGTCTCTCGCCCTTGGGGTTTGGCGCGGCTGGGGGTTTCCCTCGCAGGGCCCGTTCTGCCGGTGCCTGCCCTGCCCGCCCGTGGGCTCCGTCCTCGGGTGGGGAGGGGTTGGCTCGGCCGCCGGGCCCTCCGTCCCCCTAAGTGCAGACACGGTGGCCCCTCCTCCGCCCCGTTGCCCGGTCCCCGCCTCCCGCCCCGCACCACCCCCATCCCCACCCCCGCCTCGCCCCGCCGGGTCCGCCCGGCGGTGGCGCGTGCGGGACGTGGGGGGAGGAGGGGGTGTTGTGTGTGTCCGGGGAGGAAGGGGGCCGGCGCCGGGGCGGGGGGGGGTGGCGCCGCCCGCGAGAACGGGAGAGAGGAGAGAGCTCGCGCTGAGGGCCGTGGCCGCCGCGGTCCCTCTGGGGGAGATCCCTCGCGCCGCACGCGGTCTTGGGGTCGCCCAGGCTGTGCGTGGGGGGGGGGGTCGCGGTCCCGTCCCGTGCCGCGCCGGTCGTGGGTCCGTCGGGGTGTGGGGGAGGGCCCGGATCCGGAACGCCGTCGGTCTTGCCGCCGTGCCCCCGGCGGCGACCGCGGTTGTCCCGGCCGGGCCCGCCCCGTTCCCCCCGGGCTCCCGCCGCCGCGGCGCGTCCGGGGTCCGCGCCCGCCCCCTCCCTCCGTCCCCGCCGGCGATCCCGGCCTTATGCCCTGTCGGGGCGGCTCGCGCCGAGGCCGAGTCGCGCGCGGGGCCGCGCCCCGGGGATGCGTGCCCCGGCGGCGGCCCGCGGGACGCCGCGGCGCCGCCCGCCGCTGCGCGCTTCCCCCCGGGTTGTGGCCGCGCCGCGCTGCGCGCCCCGAGCCCGCGGTGGGTGGGTCGGGGCTCGGCGGGGCGTCGTGGGAGGGCGCCGCGTCGTCCGTCGCTCCGTGCGGCGGAGCGCGCCGGGGTGTGTGTGTGCGTGTGGGGGTGAGAGGCGGGTGGCGTGTCGTGGGTCGGGTTGGGGCGGGGGCCGGCGGTCGGGGGCGACCGCCGCGCCTCGGCCGCCGCCCGGCCCCGCTCGTGCCCGTGCTCCGCCCCCCCCCAACTCCGGACCCCGCGCGCGCGTGCGCGCCGCGCCCGCCCGCGGCCCTCGCCTCCCGCCCCCCCGCCTCCCGCTCCTCCCAAGCCCGGCAGGGCCCCCGCCTGTGCCGCCGGCTCGTGCTCCCCGCCCGCCGGCCCGCGTGTCGGTGACCGGGCGGGCGTCGACCGTGGCCTTCCCGTGCCGGGGTCCTCCGTCGGCCCGTGCCTCTCCCCTTCCCTTCTCCCGGCCTCGCGCCCCTCGCGCCCCCCCCACCCCGCTCCGCGGTCGGTGGGGGGGGGCGCCCTCCGAGACGCGACCTCAGATCAGACGTGGCGACCCGCTGAATTTAAGCATATTAGTCAGCGGAGGAAAAGAAACTAACCAGGATTCCCTCAGTAACGGCGAGTGAACAGGGAAGAGCCCAGCGCCGAATCCCCGCCCCGCGGTGGGGCGCGGGAAATGTGGCGTACGGAAGACCCACTCCCCGGCGCCGCTCGTGGGGGGCCCAAGTCCTTCTGATCGAGGCCCAGCCCGTGGACGGTGTGAGGCCGGTAGCGGCCCCCGGCGCGCCGGGCCCGGGTCTTCCCGGAGTCGGGTTGCTTGGGAATGCAGCCCAAAGCGGGTGGTAAACTCCATCTAAGGCTAAATACCGGCACGAGACCGATAGTCAACAAGTACCGTAAGGGAAAGTTGAAAAGAACTTTGAAGAGAGAGTTCAAGAGGGCGTGAAACCGTTAAGAGGTAAACGGGTGGGGTCCGCGCAGTCCGCCCGGAGGATTCAACCCGGCGGCGGGTCCGGCCGTGCCGGTGGTCCGGCGGATCTTTCCCGCCCCCCGTTCCTCCCGACCCCTCCACCCGCCCTCCCTCCCCCGTCGTCCCTCCTCCCCGGAGGGGGGCTCCGGCGGGTGCGGGGGTGGGCGGGCGGGGCCGGGGGTGGGGTCGGCGGGGGACCGCCCCTCGGCCGGCGACCGGCCGCCGCCGGGCGCATTTCCACCGCGGCGGTGCGCCGCGACCGGCTCCGGGACGGCTGGGAAGGCCGGCGGGGAAGGTGGCTCGGGGGGCCCCGCTCCCTTCGGGGGGCGGGCCCACCCCCCGAGTGTTACAGCCCCCCGGCAGCAGCGCTCGCCGAATCCCGGGGCCGAGGGAGCAGACCGTCGCCGCGCTCTCCCCCCTCCCGGCGCCCACCCCCGCGGGGGCTCTCCCGCGAGGGGGTCCCCCCCGCGGGGGCGCGCCGGTGTCGGGGGGGCCGGGCCGCCCCTCCCACGGCGCGACCGCTCCCCCACCCCCCCCGCCCCCGGCGACGGGGCGCGCGGGGGGGCGGGGCGGACTGTCCCCAGTGCGCCCCGGGCGGGTCGCGCCGTCGGGCCCGGGGGGTTTCCAGGCGCCACGCCGTGACCAAAGCACAGCGAAGCGAGCGCACGGGGTCAGCGGCGATGTCGGCCACCCACCCGACCCGTCTT
>NW_027555142.1:0-24418 GCF_964656455.1 Halichoerus grypus | reverse complement strand
TAGGCAAAAAGATAGTCAACATCACTCACCATCAGGGAAATGCAAATCAAAACCACAGTGAGATATCACCTCATACCCATCAGAATGGCTAGTATTAAAAAGACAAGAAAAAACAAGTGCTGGTGAGGATGTGGAAAAAAGGGAACCTTCCTACACTGCTGGGGGGAATATAAATTGGTGCAACCACTGTGGAAAACAGTATGAAGTTTCTTCAAAGAACTAGAAATAAAAGTACCATATGATCCAGTAATTCCACTGCTGGGTATTTACCCAAAGAAAATGAAAGCACTAATTCAAAAAGTTATACACTTTCCTATGTTTATTGCAGCATATTTGCAATAGCCAAATTATGGAAGCAACCCAACTGTCTGTTAATAGATGAGTGGATAAAGATATGATCTATATATATACAATGGAATATCACTCGGCCATAAAACAATGAGATCTTGCCACTTGGATCCAGAGGGTATAGTGCTTAAATGAAATAAGTCAGACAGAGAAAGACAAATACCGTATGAGTCCACTTATATGTGGAATCTAAAACACAGGGCAAACGAACAAACACAAACAAGCAGAGAACACCTGGCGGTTGCCAGAGGGGAAAGGGGTGGGGGATGGGTGAAATACATGAAGGGGATCAAGAAGTACGAACTTCCAGTTTTAATAAATAAATCACAGAGATAAAAAGTACAGCACAGGAAATACAGTCAGTCATATTGTAATTACGTTGTTCGGTGTCAGAGGTGACTACAGTTACCAAGACAAGCCCTGAGTCGTGGATAGAATTGTCCAATCACTATATTATACACCTGACACTAATATAACACTGTACGGCAATTATATTTAATGATAAAAAAATTGGAGAATTCCTAGAAGATATCAAGACCTACTACACTACAACTGTGAGCAGAGTGTGCTGCTGTCACAAGATGAACAAATAGACCACTCATGCGCATTTGTCGAACATCAGACTGAGGTGGTGGTATTACAGACAGAAAGGATGGTCTTGTCAGTAAACACTGAGAACCAGCAACATGCCCATGTTTCACAAAGATATTTTGACTCACATCTCATCCCATACTCCAAAGTCAATTCTAGATGGGTTGTCGATCAAAACATAAAATGTAAGGCATCTTTACGACCTTGGAGTAGGCAAATATTTCTTAAACAGAATGCAAAATGTGCTACCCAGAAATGGAGGGGAAAAGATAAACTGTCCTTCATTAAAATTAAGAACTTCTGCTCATGGGTACAGTAAAATACACATAGCTAAGAAGAGACTTGTCAGAATTCATGAAGAACTCCTGTATATCTATAAGGAAAAAACAATAAAAAAAAAAAAAAACTTTAAAAAAAAGCCAGGACTTGAAATGGTCCTTCATGGAAGAGCCTGCCGAGTATCCAGGAAGCACATGAGAAGACACTCTACTCAGCAGAGAAATTAAAACAAAATGAATTAAGATAATAGCACCTACTCACCAGAGTGGCTACAGTTATAAAACTGGAAAAATAGGAAGGAAAGGAGAAGAGACAGAGACAGGGAGTCCAGAAGCTAGTAAGCAAGAGGGGAAATAAGAGAACAGATACAGTGGCAGGTTCAGTGTTGGGGGGCACACAGAACACTTGACGATCTTGTACAATGGGTAGTATTTTCTAAACCTCAACATTGCATACTCCACAATTCAGCAATTCCACTCCTTATATACATTCACCCAAAATGCGTAGAAATGCCCATCAAAGATTTCAATGAAAATATTTCTAGCAATATTGTTTGTAATAGTCCCAAACTGCAAACAACCATTATGTCCTTCAACAGTAAAATGATAAATACATTATGATGTATTCACACAATGGGATACTATGTCAAAATGAAAGTGAATGAAATGTAGCTACACCCAACGCCACGGATGCATTCATAACATAATAACCAGGAGAAAACGTCAGGCACAAACTGGTACACATTGTATGATTCCATATTTATACATTTCCAATTCAGTAAATTAATTTAATGTTGATAGAAATCTAGTTAGTGGTAGCTCTTGGGAAGGCAGAAGATTAGTGACTAGAGGGGTGTGAGAATGGCCTCTTTCTTGAGGGGCTGGTCACGTTCTGTTCCTCAGTCTGGACATGGGGTGGGGGGAACGGGGGTGTGCACTTTGGGAAAGTTATCAATTTGTACATTTGTGATACATGCACTTGTCTGAATGTATATTTACTTCAAGAAAAAATATGTATGTTAAAACAGATAAGAAAAGGATTATGATATAAAGTGTGTTGCAGAATCTATCACCCAGCTTCGTTTATCATCCATCCATCCCTCCCTCCCTCCCTCCATCCATCCATCCATCCCTCCTTCCACCCATCCATCACTCCACACATCCCTCCACCTATCCCTCCATCCATCTATCCATCCATCCATCCCTCCATCCCTCCACCCCTCCCTCTCTCCCTCCCTCCATCCCCATCAATCCATCTATCCATCCATCCATCCCTCCATCCTTCCATCCCTCCCTCCCTCCATCCAGTTATCCCTCCCTCCCTCCATCCATCTATCCATCTCTCCCTCCACCCATCCATCCCTCCATCCATCCCTCCATCACTCTACCCCTCCATCCCTCCACCCCTCCATCCCTCCCTCCATCCATCCATTTATCCCCCATCGATCCATCTATCCATCCACCCATCCTTCCATCCCTCCACCCCTCAATCACTCCCTCCCTCCATCCATCCATCTCCCCATTGATCCATCTATCCATCCATCCCTCCCTCCATCCTTCCATCCCTCTATCCATCCATCCAACTCTCCATCCCTCCATCCATCCGTCCATCCCTCCATCCACCTATCCATCCCTCCATCCATCCATTCACCTATCCATCCCTCCATCTATCCATCCACATATCCATCCCTCCATCCATCCATCCCTCCATCCATCCATCCCTCCATCCATCCATCCACCTATCCATCCTTCCATCCATCCATCCACCTATCCTTCCCTCCACCTATCCATCCATCCATCCATCCATCCAACCACCTATCCATCCCTCCATCCATCCATCCATGTATCTATCCCTCCATCTATCCATCTATCCATCCCTCCATCCATCCATCCACCTATCCATCCCTCCATCCATCCATCCACCTATCCTTCCCTCCACCTATCCATCCATCCATCCATCCATCCATCCATCCAACCACCTATCCATCCCTCCATCCATCCATGTATCTATCCCTCCATCTATCCATCTATCCATCCCTCCATCCATCCATCCACCTATCCATCCCTCCATCCATCCATCCACTCATCCATCCTTCCATCTATCCTTCCATCCCTCCACCCCTCCATCCTTCCTTCCTTCCATCCATCCACCCCCCCATTGATCCATCTATCCATCCATCCATCCCTCCATTCCTCCATCCACCTATCCATCTCTGCATCCATTCATCCACCTATCCATTCCTCCTTCCATCCATCCATCTATCCATCCCTCCATCCATCCCTCCACCTATCCATCCCTCCATCCATCCATCCACTTATCCATCCCTCCATCCATCCCTCTATCCCTCCATCCATCCATCCATCTATCCATCCATCCATCCCTCCATCATCTATGAACTTACATTTGTTTCCTAGAGCTGCTGTAACAAAGTAGCACAGCCTGGGTGGCTGGGACAATAGAAATTTGTCCTCTCACACTCTGGAGGCAGAAGTCCGAGAACCAGGTGTGGGCAGGTTGCTTTCTTGTCCTTTTCCTTCAGCTTCCGGCAACTTGCTGGTGATCTTGGGTATTTCTTGGCTTGTAGACACATCACCCTGGTCGCTGCCTTCACCTTCACTTGGCATTCTCAGTGCACGTGTTTCTGCGTCCAAATTTCCCCATTTTATAAGGACACAGTCATACTGAATTAGAGCCCACCCTAATGATCTCATCTTGCCTTCACTACATCTGTGAGACCATATTTCCAAATAAGGTCACATTCTGAGGTTCTGGGGGTCAGGGTTTCACCGTATGAATTGGGGGGAAACATAATCCAGCCAGTAACACTATCTATTCATGTCTATACACATTCACACATAGGCACACACATGAGAAGGGCTATAAAGTATTTGCAGTCCTTTAATAAAATCCTGCCTTTTGATCAAAGCTTGTTCTTGGAAAATACAATTTTATTCCAACACATACTGGCAAATTTTTACAGCTCAGTTCAGAATACATATATATTTTGTGTTTAACACATAACCTGGGACAATAAAAAAAAATGCAACCATAATAATTTAGCCCTAGATGTATGACTAAAACATTGAAAATGGTCCAACATAATTTTTAAGTAGAATTATTGGTCCTTAATCAAATATTACTCAGTGGAAGAAATGGTGTCACTAGTAGAAATTATAATTTGATTCACTTACTGCTTCAGACGTAGTTATACAGAGAAATGCCAGCTTTTTATTAAAAATTAAGAGAACATTGTTCGAATTAATGCTGTAGAAGGGTCATGGGCAGTGGAATTTCTGAATCGTGGCTGCAGGTCATTCTGACGCAGGGTTGCGGGTGATGAAGCTCCCTTGTTGCCCTGTGCTAGCTGCTTTGTTCATGCTCACAGGGGCTGCACGCACCCCCACGAGGGAGTGGGTGCTCAGCTGCGCGGCATAAATTTGGCCCTGCTCCTGGCAGCATCTCTTCTCATGTTTGTACCATGAACAGTGAGTCAGTGATGTGTTCAGATCGGAACCAGAGCATGTCACGTCTGCAGGTGTTTTGGAGGGAGCAAAGTGCTTCCACATAGGGCATTTGTTGTGGTCCCCAGGACGTTCTTTGGGTTTAGTAAGGCAACTTAATTATCCCTACATTGAACTCCATTAAAGAGACAAGGTGAGTGGTTTCCAGCATGCCTCTGAGACTTGAACGTGACAGTTCTGTGCACACTTAGCACAGTGTTTGGTGCACAGCAAAGGCTAGGTATGTACGGCTTTCCTCACCATAATGACCTTACAGAGACTCCCCAAGATCATATGGCTCCTAAAATTCCAAGAAAGAATGTGACCTTAAGTCATCTGATTTCAAACTTACCTCATATTGCCTCAAAATACTAAAAGCAATGGCGCCTGGGTGGCTCAGCTGGTTAAGCGTCTGCCTTCGGCTCAGGTCATGATCTCTGGGTCCTGGGATCGTGTCGGGCTCCCTGCTCAGCGGAGAGTCGGCTTCTCTCTCTCCCTCTGCCCCTCCCCACTGCTTGTTCTCTCTCTCTCTCTTTTTCTCAAATAAATAAATAAAATCTTAAAAAAAAATACTAAAAACAATATTACTGGAGCAAAGGACGAAGAATCCTGAGAAACCACGGGTCATTTTCACATAAGCAATGTTCTGGCTTTATGCCGACTTCCGTCAACCAGTTGGATTGGATGTGAGAGCCTGTTTAAGACACATGAGAAAAAAATCCAGTTATGCTCATAACCTCGAAGAGAATCCTAGCCCAGACTTGCTCACAGGGGCACAGACACAGGTCCCCGCTCCCCCGGCATCCCCACGTGCCAGGCAGGCTCTGGGGGGGACACGGGGCAGACCCCCGGCTCAAGGGCCTCCGCCCCCAGACGCCGAGGAAGATACCGTTCCTTTCACACCTCTCCTTCCGTGCCCTCCCGGAGGCAGACCTTGCAGCCTCTTTCAGACAGGAAGGAAAAAGGCCACGTTTCCAGAAACGACATGGAACAGCTACTTGAAAAATACTCAGGCATGAGCCACACATAAACCCTCTTGGGCACAGAGACCACCAGGCGAAGGAAAACCACGCAGGAGAGAGGAGTGCCTCGGGAGTCACTTGGTCATCCTTCTGGGGGAGGCGGACAGGAGAGGAAGTCGTTCCTGCAGCGGGAGGCCCGCGTTTCCAGGCGGAGGTGGCAGGAGCCCAGACAGAGGCCAGGCCGCCCCACGCGGCCCGCACACAAAGGAGCAGCCGCGACCCAGGGGGAGGCTTCACGCAGGGGGATCGCCTTCTCTCGCTGCTCCCCAGAAGCCCCTTCTAGGCTCTTGGAGAATAAATTACAAACTCAGAAAGACTTCACCAAGCGAAAAGCAGATGAGAAACCCCAGGAATCTAGAAGGATCCGCCCTGAGCCTGAAAGGAAGAGGTGGACTGACTCACCGGGTTTCAGGGGGTGAAAGGTGGAAAGATTAATTCCGTCCCAGCACAGAACTGTCAGTAATTTTGTGACTAGGACTGTCAATAACAAGGATACAGTAATAGCAACTCTCTACCGTGAAATCCGGGGAGGATGGGGGTGGTTCTGTGTGTGCCCCTCACCATGCGTGAGACCGCTTGTGCCCTGGAGGAAGAGCAATGCGTCACGGTCCCCCCTCCAAACCCGGCTGCTGGTTGGGATGGCCGCGAGGTGCCCACGGCAGGTGCCGGCCCGTCAGCATCAGCACGACCTCATAAAAGTCACATAACCTCCGGGCCCAGTCTCCCCGACGGGACGGCGGATCCCACAGACCCACCCCCCAGGGTGTTACGATGGCTAGCGCAAATACTGGTACGGACTGCTACAGCAGTGACTGGGAGGGAGGCCACCTGCCCGCCCTCAGGGGCTGGGACCTGGGCAAGTCTGTTGTAGAAAGTTCCTCGGGGAGATTCTGAAGGGCGCGACTCCACAGGCCCCGATTTCAGAACCTCTGGATCACGTCACATGCCCGAAGTCTCTCATCAGTGACCGCCGTAGAAGGACTGTCCACCCAGCGCCCCGCCAGGTGACTCCGCAATGCCCTTCCCCTCTGCCTCCCACCTGCCCTCCGCACCCACCTTCCTCTCTCGCTCAGGGGCCCCCAGCGCACAGTGGCGGCCTCTTGGTGACTCCCGGGGACAGTGTGAGACAGCTTAGCGCCTCTACGTATATTGGTTTTCTGCCTGTGGAGCTGTTCTCTGCTCTTTGTGGGAAAAACTCTTATTTATCCTCAAAACCCCGTGATGCTTTGGCCGTGGGCCTCCCCTGCACGCGCTCCCATCATGTAGCTTGTTACCCGCTAGGTGCTCGCCGATGTCGCTCACTCTGTCATCAAACATGCGTGGGTTTTCTGCGTCGGGGGACCCCTGCCGGGTACAGAACAGGACAGCTCCCCTGTGTGTGGAGGTGGCAGGATAGGGATTTGGACACGTTAAGGGCCATCACATAGGACATGCGGGCACCACGAGGGCCGAGAGTAGAACACAACTCCCGCTCTGGGGAGCCGGGAAGGGCTTCCAAGAAGAAACGATGCTTCAGCCGAGACCCGTGGGTTCAGGAGGGTTTAAGCACGCGAGGGTGGAGGAGGAGACTTGAGGGAGAAGCCTGTGCGGTCTGGTGTCCCCGCCGCGGGCCCTGAGCCCCTCAGGAGAGCCAGCCCAGCTCATGTGGCCCACCTCTCAGCACCTGGCAAGCGCCCTGCAAGGGTTATAGCAGTGGGACGCATACACCACGGTCCAGAGGGCATCAGAGAGACCACTCTTCTTTTTCATTTTGTAGCTCAGATTCAAGAGTTCTTCTTGCAAAGGGCAGAGAATCTGGATCACCAGCCCGTGGGGACACACGCAACCTGGGTCTCAGACATCAGGGAGAAGTTACGGATCCACTTTCTCTCTACGTCCAGGCCCTCGATGTGGGGGAGGGTTGGGGAGGGAGAAAATCAACCTACGAGGCGTTCGCTGGTCAGTGTGTGAGGTAGGAAGGCAGCAATCCTATATGTGACACCCATTTCATTTTACTATTTAAAAAGATGTATTTATTTTAGAGAGAGCGCGAGCACGGGCAGGGGGAGGGGCAGAGGGAGAGGGAGAGAGAGAATCTCAAGCAGACTGTTCACAGAGCGTGGAGCCCAACACGGGGCTCAATCCCAGGACCCCGAGACCATGACCTGCGCCGAAAATCAAGAGTCGGATGTTAACCCACAGAACCACCCAGCGCCCCTGTGACGTCCATTTTAAATGATAAAACACCTTGCAGATTTATTTTTTGCAGTTATACTCAAAACTGCCGAAACAGAGGGCATCATAAATATATGAACTCATTTTCTCTTAATTTTTCTTCTGAGGCCAGCAATGTAAATTGCAGCTGTGTGTGTATGTACAATTATAATTGTACATTGCCGTTGTGTACGTAAGTTAGCATCCCTGCAAGGTGGCTCTGTCTAAGCGGTAACCAGAGAAGCTGCAGCCCTACGACCCCTTCATCGCCTTCTGGTCCCCTGCTTCTGGAAGAGTCCCACGGCGTGCACGCCAGCCTCAGAGGTGACAGTGGACGGTCCTCTCCAAATGCAGTGTGGCTCCTCGGTCACCACCCAAAGAGAGAAGAAACTGGCCAGGAGGCACAGTGCTGCCTGGTTTGGGGACGCACTGCTGAGAGGGGAGGTTATTTTTTAAAGGCTTCTGGAAAAAGCTGGTGGTGTTAGTTCTCTCGAATAATCGCATAAAGACCCTGCTAATGTTTCTGGGGGAGGAGGCTAATTTCCAGTCAAGGACAGGCGAGAAGCTGGAAGGGACGTGAATGGGGGTTCTAGGGTCTGTTCTCATTGGCGCACTCATCGAACGGCCCGCGTCCTAGCAGAAGGGGCGCTAAGGGGACCGGAGCAGGTCTCTGTTTGCAACGTTCTCCACTTTCCTGGCACGTCAGCATCCGTCGTATGTTTCCAGAAAACGTGAGTTTCTTCCTCGCGGAGAAAGAGCTTACCCGGGGGTAACAAGTCATTACGTTTCTTACAAAGGTTTCCGACAAACAGTTATCCAAAGACCCAATTTTCCGGTCCTGCCCCCGATCATTTCCTAGCCTACTTCTCTGGTATCTTCACGTCCATCTCTCATCAGAGCCTTCGTGGGAGCCCTGGAAACTCGGAGCGGGGCGGCCCCTGCTCCCCTCCCTCCACCCCTGCCCTGACTCCGAGGTGGCGGCACCACCCAGAGGGCCAGCTTCCAGCCCCTGACCTGGGGGCTTGGCTAATCCGAGGTGCCAGCTGGTGGCAAACCTCAAGGATCCTCAGTTAGGGAAAAATGTTCCGTGGAGGAAGCCCTATAGACATGGTGACTTTGCTGTTCTGTTTTGCCTCCATTAGGAGGAAAAGTACTGCTGAGAGCAATTGCACGGTGACTCATCGCGCAGACTGACGCGGTGCTGGGGGCGTACGGCGTTCCCTGCCTGGTCGTGCCCAGACTCCCACCTGCAGCGCGACCCCCCGAGCACCTGCAGGCGGCTTGCCCTTCCCGCAGCTTTCACGGCGCCGGGAGGGGGCCTGGAGGTCAGCGCGGGTGTGTGGTTACCCCCCGCTCTCCCGCGCCCTGTGGCCCTGAAGCCGGGACAGGAGTTGGCCGCGTGCAGAAATGAGCTCCCCGTCCCCGGAGGATTCACTCTTCGTGGGCCGCCCCCATGCTGCTCTCGTATTTCCACATCAACTGTTTGCGCACAAGTGCCTGTGTCCTGGTGTGCTTGGGGGGAGCCCTGTGCGGCACTGCCCCCCCGGACACTGCCCTCCTGGCCTCCGCAGAAGGGGGGGGGGACCGGCCTGGAAATAGCAGCAACCCTGCTCACGGTGGGCACAGCAGGTCCCGGAGGGCGTCCTCATGTGGCAGCTTGTGCGACGCTCACGGGCCACCTGGGCTCCACCTGGGCCCCGGCTCAGCCTGCCCTCACCCTCTCCCCTCTGCCATACTCACCCCTTCCTATGGCGCATCCTTTCCCACCTTCAGATTTCTTCCCTAGTTTCAAAGTTGGGCGCTTCTTTTTCACGTGTAGAGTTGACCTCTGCCAGGACCTCAGCTTCCAGCTCACCGGCAGGTGTCCCGCGAACTACCTGGGCAGAAGGGAACTCGAACTTTTACATCATTTTGTCCCTTTGGTCGGGGGCGGTTGGCTATCCTGCACGGCTTGGCCGCCTTCTTCACGCACGGGCACGGGTACAAGTATGTTTTCTTGTCGCTTCCACAGATCTCAGCATACAGTTTTGTTTCATTTTGTTTTTATAGGGAAGGAAGTTCTGCTGGTAATACTTTCACGTGTATGCATTCATCTGATTTCTCCGTAAGTGAGGGCTGATTACTGGGTCTTTTTCTTAGCTTCTAATTTCACTCCTGCCATGTACATTTGCTCAAAGACGAGCTGACGGACACATACCGTTTTCCGTAACAAGAGGAATAAAGCACGACAATGGGGTTGAGGATGTCTGTGTTTAAACAACAGTGTGATCCGAAGGGGTCGCTGGATGTCCTCTCTTTCTCTCCCCACGGTGTCCATGAGGCACATGGCCCTCACGTAGGCAGCTACAGATCCCACCTGGAGTGAAACCCTTGACTCTTTCCCGGTTACAAACTTACCAGGCAGCAAGAGGACTGGAAAGAAATAGGACAGATGAACACATAGCTGACATTGCACCCCGTTACTCAATTGGTGGAAAGGGTAGACCCTGGCTGACTCCAAATAAATCCCTCTGTGTCTTGGGACTAAAGGGTGGAGGAGCAAATGGGGGATGAGGGGGGCAGAGGGAGAGATGGACATCATCTCGGTCTAGAATTCTGTTGCTAAATTGCTTTTCATTTCCAAGAATTTGCTCCATCTGTTACCCTCCTAACACTGTCTAGACAATTTCAAAGTATTACATAATTCATAGTGGCTGAATATTTTCCTGTTTACTACAGAGTTAGTCTACAAAGGTCACTGATAAAATAATCTTTTTAACTGGTATGAAAAACATCTCAAAAATCCAAGAAGCTTAAGAGTCAACCACACCAGTACTTTCTGATACTGATTCATGGATAAAATAAAAGCACAACAGGCCCGATTGTCCTTGGTCTCTGGCAAGGTTTTGACAGATGTCAAAAAAAAAGAGAGAGAGACCAGTTTGTCTCTGCACCAGTAAATGAAGACTATTATCTGTGGACAGCCTTTTGGTTTCCGAGGTGGCCTGCTGAGCAGAAACCTAATGCTGGTGGCACAGGACAGTCTGCCCTAGTTAGAGACCAGAGCTGAGTTAATGCATGATGCGCTGCAAAATAACATTTTTGGAATGCATTTAATGGAGACATTGAGCACTTTGACTAAAAAGATAATAAAAAAGAGAAAGGGAAGCAAAGCAGAAAGACAGAGAAAGAGAGACAGAGGGAGACAGAAAGAAGGGTAGTAAGGAGGGAGGGAGGGAGGAAGGGAGGAAGGAAGGAAGGAAGGAAGGAAGGAAGGAAGGAAGGAAGGAAGGAAGGAAGGAAGAAAGCAGGGAGGGAGGAGGGGAGAAGAGGGGAGGGGAGGGGAAGGGAGGGCAGGAAGGGAAGGGAAGGCAAGGCAAGGGAAGGGAAGGAAGGGAAGGGAAGATACCACCTTCTGAATAACAACCTAGCAGTATCCTTCTCCAGGTCCAGGGTGACCCATCCGCTGAGCTCAGGGAAGCCCATCTCTGCTTTGAGTGGGGCTCACCAGCCTGTGTCCCACAAGAGCTCAGCCCTCCCCGCCCCCGGAGGGCAGCCCGTCAGAGCACACGCCCCTCATTTGTGGGGACACGGGCACAGAGTGGCTGCATGCTGGGGCCCCTGGGCCCGAGTATGTTAGCGGGACAGGCCTCTGTGCTCCTTCTCAGGGTCCCCGACTCCATGTCTCCTCCCAGGACCCCAGGCTCTGCTGGGACAGGGTCCTTAGGTGGAGAAATGAAGGAAACCGGTGCTCCAAAGCAGAAGCAGCTTCTACTTTACTATTTTTTTCAAGGATAAACATTAAGACACTGAACTAGCCCAAAACAAAATTGTAAGAGCATCTGGGACAAAGCAATTTTTAAAAGTCTGCACATCTGAGTGTGGGCCTGGGGTACGGGAGTGGAGCCCGGGTGTTAACGGAGTGACCGTGGGACACGTGCAAAGTACAGGTGCATGAGGGCTGCGCAGAGCAAATCAGTAGCTCAATCATACTTGAGTCTTGAAATTCTTTCTGATTGAATGCTTAACCTTTCATTAATGTAATTATTTTAGAAGAAATAGAAATACTTTGCCCATAAATCTAAGGAAAATCGAATTTTGAGAGTTAGATTTCACTAAAAAAAAAAACGGGGGGCATACCTACAAGAAGTATATATGTCCTCAGCTCTATGGAATCTCAGAATGTGTCTGAGACCCAGACTCATCAATAAATAATCCTACATTTTGGTCAACATTTTGCAAAGTTACTTTGAGTTAGCTGTGTTAGAAATCAATGTTTGACCGTAATCTATGGCTTCAATTGACATATATATTACAATTCTCTATGAGTTGAATTTTACGATAAATATGACATTATGTTAGTCTACATGACAATATATGACATTAGATTGGATCATTATTTGGTTAACGATAACCTGATTAACCTACATATTTCACATGGATATACACACATATATGTACAAATACGCTTTTATTTTAACATGTAACTTATGTATATAAATATAATCCACCTAATGTATTTTACACAGATACTATGCATAATATAAATACACTTGTATATTTTATATCAAGTCCAGGTGAAGTAAAAATCACACTAAACTCTAATTAAGCATGGACATAAATCTTCAAGAAACCACACAAGACTCCCACAGCATGAATATTTATTTATCCTTAGGGTGCACTTTTTATCAGTGTCAGGTATGAATTTTTAGTTAATTACACGTGTAACCATTTACCATGTAAATGCGAAATAAAGAACAAAGTTAATTTATAAGCAAAAGCATCAATAAGACAAATGCTCCCTCCCCAAAATTATGTTTAAATTTTAAGATTTCCCAACTGTGTTTAAATACATACGTATTTTAGAACTGGAATTACAGTGACATAACAAAACCGGTGTATAAATAAGCCTACTATATATTTTTCCTAATCTTTGTGGCCATCATGAAGGCAATGTAATTTATATACTTGGGATTTGTATGTATTTCACATTTAATTATGTACAAATTACATTTACTTGTAATTTACATACTACAGGAAGGAACTTTTAAAGCCTGTTTTAGTTATCTATTGCTATCTACAAATCACTACATTACTCCAAAGTTAGGGATTTGATACGACGATAATCACGTATCTGCCATGCTTTATGTGATCAGGGACTCGGGCACAGCGCGTGGGGTGTGATATATGCTCCCTGATGGGTGGAGCTTCTCCAGAACACCCCAGGCCAGGAGCCGGGATCACCTGAGGACTCCTCCTGAGATGCAGGGCAGTTGATGAAGAACAGTCTTCCGGAATACCCACACGTGGACTCCCCACAACACAGTGGCTGGATTTCAAGGGCAACCATTGAGAAAAAGAGAAAGAGGCCGTATTGCGTATGCCCATCTAGCCTTAGAAGAGACAGCACCCCTTCTACCACTTTATACTGCTTGAAGCAGTTACAAGCAGGAGGAGGGTACAGCACCCAAATCTCAAGGGGAGGGCACCAACACAGGGCTGTGAGGGCATGCAGGCTGGGATACATATCAATGTGGCCACATGTGGAAAATACAGTGTACGAAAGCCTGGCTGTTCACTTGCTTTTAGTACACACATAATGCTACTTTAGACACTTAATAAGCTGCTTCTCATCTTTTTTTTAATAATTAGAATTTGAAATTCTCTTTTCTTTTTTTGACAGTGTATTTCTATTATTAAACCAACTAACATTTATGACACTTCCTATTCTGCAAAAATTTATTTCTATAAAGGTTAAATACTCTTTTTGTCCAAGTTAAAGATGAAATTCCTACGGCAGATAATTCAAGAATATTTTAAAAATCCGGACAGTCAAAAAAGCATATGTGTGGCGTGAATTTAGCATAATTTCTTTTCTAAAGGAAAATGAAAAGAAATAGTTATGGGAATTTAGCATAAATGGGGAGATTTATGGAATGGAAAAGCTTTAAGATGCGTCTTGGAAAAATGTGGAGAGAGCTCTAGGATATTGGTGGAGAGAAATGGGAAGGTTTCTGACTGGGAATAAAACAGATGTAGCAAGTTGATGATTTCCTACAGCAGACATTACTCGCAAGAGTCCGGAAAGTATGGGAAAAAGAAGCTGCTAGGGGCTTAAGGTCAAATTAATTAGAAGGGGAAATCTTTATCTCAAGCCCACACACCTTTAAAGGAAAGCAAAGGAAGCACAGAGCACTTCGGAGAGGATGACGGTATCCGGGGGTGATAGTCAAATAGTTAAGAAGCTCCTCCGCACAAACCCTGAGCACTGAGTAAGGAGGCTGGTCAGCATGTGCCACAGGCACGTCCCCACTGGCCAGGAGCCCTGTCTGGATGCAGCAGAGAACACCCTTTTCCATGAATCACCAGTCTGAGTCACAAACCACCTAGACACACCAATGGATCCAGCTCCATCCTTACTGACAGGTAAGGCCTTATTAGATTAATCTGCCCAACGAGGCAACTGTGTGTCAGAGGCACAGAGATTGGTTCAAAAATCACACAGAAACTAAGTTACGGTGTAAAATCAATGACCCAGATACGCTTCCTTCGGGTACACTTCGCTCCCATGTGTCTCTGCTACTATGGGGTGACATATTTGGAATCCAGTATTTATGTCCGGCTCAGTCACTTTTGGATAAAGAACGAGAAGGTCTGAGCCGTGGTTTGGCTGTGACCATCAGAAGCCAAGCGGCCAGTGAAGGGAAGGGTCGGTTAGAAGACCCTGAGGCGTCCTTCCAGCTCGAAGCTCAGAGCACCGGTCTCCTCCAGCTGAAGCAGAGCTGACGGCGTCTGAAATGCTCCCGTGGAGAAGCAACAACACCCAGACGGTCAGATGCGGGCGTCTGCTGACCCGTCTCACCGCGCTGCCCCCACCCTGCCAGGTGCAGAGCGACGGCACCCACGTGGGAAACGGGGTGGTCCAGGCGAGGCGCCGGCAGACGGCACCCACCCGTCCCTACGTGGTGGTGGGCATGTGCCACGTGGGGGTTGTGGAGGAGGCTCAGCTGTGGGGCCCCGACCCATGGAGGCGGGCAGACTGAACACACACCTGGTGTCTACCTCCTGCGCCAAGAAACGGCTGTCATGCTCGCTAAGGATGCAGTTTTAGGTGTTTAAATAAAATTCCAAAAAAATCATTGCTTCAATGTTTTCAGTGTTGTGAGATCCATTCTTTCTGGTCCAGTTCCTTAATTATACGAGGTATCTCCTCTTCACCTGCACTGAGCTTCAAAATCAGGGCTCCGATTAGCATCTAACATTAGGCTACTGCCGACCTTCTGATCTCACGTCGGGGGATCATCTGCTCTGGGGCTTTGGGTGACGCGGGTAACTGAGACTGCGGAAAGCAAACCCGTGAACAGGGTGGGTGGGGGGGTGACGGTGTGTCCACCCCCAGGGAGGGCTCCTCCTGTCTGAGGGAAGAGCTGGGTTTGAGGACACGTCAGCCCCCACACCCCCAGGAGTCGCAGCACTCCCCACTAGCATGCTAGCGGGACCGACCTGGTCACGGAACATGAGACACTCTGAGGAAAACAGACACGAGCCCACAGCTCGGGCTCCCTAGGGTGGAGCGTTAGACGCAGTGCCGATTCTAAAAACAGTGGCAGCAAAGTAATTGAAAAATTCCAAAGCAATATCACATACAGTTGAAAGTAGTGTGTCCTTAGTTGTTATTTTAACACACGTGTGGGAGAAGGTGCTTGCGTCTGTGTGTGTGTAGGACAACCCAGAGGCGGTGTGGTGTGGTATAGGGTGTGGACAAAGAAAAAAGTAGATCTGTGGGTCACAGATCAGAAAAATGGGTTCAGTTTCGAGAGAAATTCGTAGCTGAGGCAGAGTGGCAAGTATCTTGTGGCTCGTTCCCTTCACAGGAAGTAATGGGCTGTATTCCATGACACTCGGGTTTAGCATTTAATGCAAGATTCAGCTGAAAATGGGACAGACATGCGAGTGGTATTCAAGCCGTAGTGTTCTTTTTTTGAAATGGAAATGTTCGGTGGCATTACAGAAATAGCTGCGCTAACATCGGGACTCTGCATCTCTCAGCTAATGGTAGGGTGGCATCAGATGCGTGAATGAGAGATTCATGAATTTACTGCTTCTCCGCAAGCCCCCCGGGGAGTCCATTATCTACAATGCGCTCAGGCGGCAAAGACCCTCCGAACGGAGGTTCACCTAGTACAATCCAGTGAACTCTGTGGGGCTTGGGGACAGCACGTCTCCAATGTCGGTGTGAGCGCACATCACTGGGGGTCTGCTCACACGCAGGGTGATTCCGGGGATCTGCATGGACTGAAGATTCTGCATTGCTCGCAATTTAGGCGAGGCTGGTGCCCTAGTCCCTGGACCGCAGGTTGAGAAGCAGGCCTCGATTGCCCATTCATTGTGCGCGGTGCCAAGGTGAGATCCAGCCACGCCGAGGTAAACGAGACCTAGTTCCTGCCCTCAGGGGACGTGGAATAAGCAGATGACGTTGACATCCAAGTTCAGTGTCGCCATGAAGACCCACAGAGGCTGTGGTGGGAGCAGAAGGAGAAGCTTGGCTCAGGTTTGTGTCGGCACTGGGAAGACTTTAGGAACAACCAATGTCGATACAGCTAGAGAGTGACGGGGAGGCCTTGCTCTGCGGTGTTAGTGTTAGGGGGCACCCCTGGGCTGCCCCAGACATCCCCTCAGCCCTGCATGGGAATAAGAAGGCAGCCACGGCCAGTGCTCTGTCCCCAAGAGGCTTCCAAATGTCACAGATAGGATGTGGTGGGGAGCCAGAATAGAGGCACTATTTATAGACAGTGTCCTCCCAACAGCCTTGCTAGTTCATGTTGTTCCAAATAGATATTTAATTTTTTTTAAAAAAAGGATTCCAGCCTACACATCCTCCTACTTATCAGGGTCTCAGAAACCAAGAAGTGGGGACATCTTCGCATGCACAAGATGACTCGCAGTCCCTCCCCCAGGCCATGCTTCACAGCGTAGCGACACTCCACTTCCGGACCTGCCCTCCCCGGGCTCTGTGTCTCCTTAGACAAAACACATTGGAGTGTGACATTTCCGCCCAAATATTACCTGGGGTTTAGCTGTGCACTTCATGGTCCCACTATACCTCTTTTTTATATACCTATTTTCCAAGACCAACATTTTATCAAGGGATTGTTGAATGCTTCTCAGTTTCTCTGTATCTTACGGTTATTATTGTTAGACATCCAAAGTAGTGATAGCTTCTTTGCCTATCACCTAATTTAGGTTGACGAAGTGTGCACCAAATATATCAAACTCTGCCGACGGGAAAACTGTAGGAATTCTATTGATTCTATACATGAGGGGGTTTTGTGTCTGGAAAGTATAATTATGTAAGAAAAACAAGTGCTTCTTCTTACAATTATAAATATTAATATTCTACCCTTTTAAAGAAAAATAAATACTTAGTGTGGGTTCTTTTCTAATGAAGATGGTTCAACTAAAACAACCAGCAAGATGACCTAGAAGACATGGAAAACTTCCTGCTCATAAAAGACATAAAATCCAGGGGCACCTGGGTGGCTCAGTCATTAAGTGTCTGCCTTCCGCTCAGGTCATGATCCCAGGGTCCTGGGATTGAGCCCCACATGGGGCTCCCTGCTCAACTGGGGGTCTGCTTCTCCCTCTCCCTCTGCTGCTCCCCCTGCTTGTGCTCCCTCTCTAAATAAAAAATAAATAAAATCTAAAAAAAAAGAAGTCTTAAAAAAATGGCTAAAATTTAAAAAAAAGACATAAAATCCGTACAAAGCAGATGATAGGAAAGAAAAGGAAACTGTTACAAACACGAGGCATAAAAGTTCAGCCTGGTCAGCTGCTCGGCTGGGATGAGCTGTGTGGATTTTAACTCACCTCTTGGGTATAAAACACACGCATTTTAGCAAACCTCTTGAGCAAAAGGCTGGCCGGGTCTCGGCTGTTGGTTGACTGCAGATCCCACACACCAACACTGTTTGGAAACCCGTGTTCTCCCCCAGATCTGCTGTCTCCCCCCACACGCCGTGCAGCCCCTGCGGCCCCCTGAGCTCTGGGAGAGGAGCCAGCGCTGCCACAGGACACGGGCCCACGGCCACCCCGCGCCCCCAGCTCTGCCCCCTTTCCTTCGCTTAGTGTTTACGCAGCCTAGATCCTTCTCCCTCAGAGAGGGTAGAAGTAATCTGATACGCTAATCCAGACTCATACAAACAATACAATTGCCTCAGTAAATCTGTCTTCCCAAGTAAAATCTGCATTAAACACGTCCGAGGTCTCTGGACACAGTTAAATCATATCATTTATATTAAACGTATTTTACAACAAACGCATGTATATTACTATATATTATGTTGAAAGCAATCATAATGGCGATAAAGGCAACCAGCACTACTAAGCCAGTGGGTCCTAACCGTGTGCCGGTCAGGACCACGAGGGTTCTTCCACTCCACACGCCAGGCCAGAGCGCCCACAGGAGGTCCCGTGCACGGCAGCTTCCCCGGGGCCAGCCTCCCCGCATCATGGGCTTCCACCGGAGCAGGGCTGTCCCTGGAGGTCGACCGCCGGCAAGCGGTGAGGCTGGCCAGCTCCACTCCAGAGGCCACGCGCTTGCTGCCACCCCTGCGAACGACAGACGCCTAAAACAAAGGGTCAGCTCCGCTGCGGCCACTTCAGGGCGGGCCAGTGAATGGATGCTGGAGTGAGGGTTGCTTCCGACCTGTCTCAACAATTCATGGCTCTTGCAACAATGTTGATTGAGAATTTATAGTGTGTCAGGCGTGACCCTGGGGATGCAATGATGTAGAGGATGGGGTCGCTTCTCTCCCGCAGCTCCCAGTTTACTGGGGAAGGTAAAAACAGTTAGAAAGCAGCTTGGCCCCGGGCCTGGGAGAGCCGCGAGCCGGGGCCTCAAGGGTATGGCGGATGGCTCCAAACAGCAGGTGCGGTCCCGCTGGGCTCCGCGGCGGGGCGGGAACAGAGTATACATCAGGTTGGAGCCAGGTTGGCGGAATCAAGGACAAAGCCCTGCAAAAGAGATGGGTATGGTAGTCGTGCCAGGGCCAGGAGGCCAAGGGCCTTCACCTAGGGAAACCGGGAGCCAGTAACTGTCTAATCTTGTTTTACGTCTATGCAGAGCCGCGCTCAGCCCTGTGGCTTTGGAAGGAACACTTGCGTGGACTTGGGCTCTGTTGGTGGAGGGACCGCGCATGGGGCCAAGAGAGAGGAGAGGTTGAAGGTGACCCCACAGCCTCTGTCCTGAGTGAGCCTGCGGATGGGCCGGGCACTCATGGAGCTGCAGATCTCGAAGAGGGAGTTTCTGAGGAAGAACACATACTCCTCCTGAGACAAGCCAGGCTTTCATGCATGATTTCGGGGGGCGGGGGGTGAGGGGGTGGCCCCCACGACCTCTGTGCTCCATTAATATTAGCCAGCTAATTGTGTGCATGAAATTCAAGCCTGAGATGCCTCCATGAGCATCTCCATGGGTCCCCAACGCCTTCTGTGGGGAGGATGGCCATTCCATTCCCGCCACAGCACACGGGTATGTCCTGCTGGTAAGGCTTCGTGAGCGGCGAGCGTCACGGAGCTCCTCGCAGGGACCGCACAAAGCTCGGGCTTCCCGAGCACTGATGGGTGGCAGGCAGCGCTCCAACGTCGCCCTCCAACAACCCTAGGGGAGGCATCATTATTTCTAGCATCCCTATTTTGCAGACGGGGAAGCCGTCAGAGGCGGCTTGTCAGGGCTTCATGGCTGGTGAGAGGCTGTGGGATTGGCGTTTACAGGTGCAGCGTACGTGCGGTAGTCCGTGCCCGCGACTGCTTCTGTCGGGCACGTGTTGCGTAAGCAGGTAACGCTACCAAGGATGTGATGCCTTTGACGAAGAAACCATCTCTTCCCTCTCATGTTTCAGTTCTTTTGTTAATTATTCCAGAAACATAGGTTCCATGATGCCTGCTCGAGAGCTGGCAAGAACTTAATTCTCCTACACGGTAAAATGACATCGGCTCTGAGGTTTGACATAAAGAGACACAAAACTGCTCGGAAAGTTTAATTCGCATCCCACTTAGTCCCTCTCAAAGACAAAGAGTTTCTGTGTCATCTCCCTGAAACTAGAGGATGAAATTTCACAGAGACCTCAAGGGTTTGTTTTGTTTTGTTGTTTTAATAAATTCACACTCAATTATAATGAATTAAATACTATATCCTTCCTGATGAGAAGATAGTGCTTTCATATGGACATATTTGAGTTAAGAAATATTTTAATATCATCTTCAAGAATTTTACAGAGCCAACTCGTTAGCACACATCAAATTGTATGGTTTCTTGTTTGCCTGTTTTTTGTACAATGTGGCCCTTGGCTAGAAGAGGGACTCGCGGTTCTCATGCATAACCCACCAAATGAGCTGTGTGGCTCTGGGCAGTCCCTCAGCTCCTCTGCCCCTACTCGCTTCTGAGTAGAGTAGACAATCTCTCGGACTCCCGGCATGCCGAGTCCATCATACCACGCACAGACAAGACCTGCCTGGTGACAACAAAAATTGTTGGTTTTTTTTTTAAAACTTTAGTCCATTGTGCTGGGCTTAGATAATTTGCACAGTATCCGTGGGTACCACGATTAGCAATTAAAACTAACAAGATAAAAAGCGTCGGAACAAGATAAAAAGAGTCAGAGAAAACAATCCTTCTAGAAGTAGGCAGGTGCCTCTCTTTTGTAGTTTGAAAGCACCAGGAGGCTATCCCTTACAAAAAATACTCTTCCCAGGTGGGAAGCACGGTGTGTAACATCAATTCTTCTTGGCAGGATGATATATTAAACTAATTCACACTACCGTGTTAATGAATCACGGAACACCGCATTTTTAACCGGAGGGCAAGTGAAGTACGAGAGAATTGCGTGGCTGACAAAGGGAGTGGCAAGTGGCGGGGTGGCAGACCAAATGCACAGCCACAAGGCGTTTTGTTTTCTTAGGACCATGCCTCCGTGGCCAGAAAATCCAGGATCTGAACAGAGTTAATCCTCCTGTTGAGGATCTACCCTAAGCCAAGCGCGTGTCCCCAGGGTCCAGGGCCGGGGGCCGCATGAACAGTAAGGCAGATGGAGCAGACCGGCCTGAGGCTGCCCCTTCCATCTCTTCTCTAGAAGAGGAGTTGGGCGTGGCTGTAGGCCATGTTTTGTAAATAAGGTGTGAAAAGAAGTACCTTGGGTCAGTTCTAAGCCAAGTGTTTCAGATCCAGTGCCTAAATCTCCATCCGGTTTCTTCCAGTGTCCTGCCTGAGTGTTCCAGGGGATGCCGCTAGAAGGGGGCAAGGCATCGCCCAGCCTGACGGAGCATCCACGCACATGGGACTGTGGTGCTGAAGAGCCATCCGGATCTCAGTGGGCTTGTCATGAGTGAGAAACAAGCATGTGTGGTATCAAGAGCACAGATTTTCAGGTGATTTGTAGGCAGAGCCTAGACCATCTGACTGAAACCACGGATGAAGTCCGTGGCCATGCAGGTCTGCGTCCCAGCGAGAGATGGACGACAAAGAATCAGCTAAGCATTGTGTCACTTCATGTGACAGAATGACTTCAAGGAGAGCTTCAGGGAGAGCTGAGCAGCAACTTAGGGAAGTTTTTATTGAAGCGGTCATATTTCTAAGGAAAAACAAAGATGGTTCATGAGAAGATTGAATGAGGAGCACTCCAGGAAAGGAGAAGGCCAAGTGCAAATCCCAGCTGCCAGACAAGCATGGCTTACTTGAAGAGGAAAAAGAGAGACAGCAGGAAACAAACCGAGGCTCAGGGCACGTCGGGACCAGATGAGGCCAAGAGGCAGGCAGGTCATGCAGGACCTCGTTCTCTGATGGTGGAGGTTTCCAGTGATTTGCACTCAGTGAAAACCGCAGCAGGCTGCTGAGCGGGGAATGGCGTGACCTGATCGTATCGTATTGTATCATAGAGACATCAGTCTGACCACCGTCGTGCGGAGGGTGGACAGCCAGGAAGCAAGAGCTCACTAGAAGGCTCAGAGACCCTTCTGGATGTGGACAATGCCGTGAGCTAGGAGAGCAGAGTGGAGATTGTGAGAAGTGTCCACCCTCCCACTATATTTTGAAATTGAAGCCAAAGACTTGCTAGTGACTTAGCTCGAGGACATGTGAGAAAAAGAGAAATCAATACCAACTTGTAGTTTTGTGACCTAGGCAACTTGGTGAATGGAGTTGTAATTTTTTAAGATGGGGGAGGATCTAGACTAGAACAGGTTTGGGAGTCTAAAGTTGGGGGCAAAATCAAGAGTTCTTCCTTGAACACATGCCTACTCTTAGATATACCTGCTAGATAAACATTGATAGGTACCTGGATATATGACTCTGGGGCTGAAATTAAGAGGTCAAGGCTGGAGACAGGCAGAGAAGATAAAAAATGAAGAGGAACGAAGGAAAGAGGACAGGGGGAGGGAGGGGTGGTAGATAGGTAAGAGATGGAGGAGGGGCAGACAGATCAGAGAACCCACTGCATTTAAAGCTACAAGCATGTGTGAGAAACCTACAAGGTGCATAGATGGGGAGGCCAGAGCTCCAACCATCGAATCCTATGGCTCTCTGCATTTGGACCTTTAGAAGATCCTACAGGATCCTACAGGGCAGACTGGAGAGGAATAAATAGGACGGCAAGAGGATGCCCCAGAGAGTATGTTGTCTTGGGAGGAAGCAA
The DNA here is from genome assembly GCF_964656455.1 of Halichoerus grypus. Lineage (NCBI taxonomy): Eukaryota > Metazoa > Chordata > Mammalia > Carnivora > Phocidae > Halichoerus > Halichoerus grypus. The sequence continues at coordinate 1,819 of NW_027555142.1, read as the reverse complement.
AGAAAACACTCCAGGGCAAAGAGTGTGACCAACTGCATCAGAGCTGGCTGATGGGTAGAGTCAGATAAAGTGTGAGGACCACCTTTTTTTTTTTTTTTTTAAGATTTTACTTATTTATTTATTTATTTGATGGGGGGGTAGAGGAGCAGAGGGGGTGGGAGACGGAGGGGTAAGAATCTTAAGCAGACTCCTGGCTGAGTGTGGAGCCTGATGCAAGGCTTGCTCTCATGACCCTGAGATCATGATCTGAGCCAAAACCAAGAGTTGAAGGGGACGCTTAACCCCCTGAGCCTCCCCAGGCACCCTGAGGACCACCCTTGAAAGCCAGCAGCATGGAGGTCTTTGGTGTCCTTGGAAAGACAACTAGTGTTGGAGATGAAAGCCTTGTTAGCTGAGTTCAGGACAGGATGAATTTTGTTTGGTGAAAACATTTCAGTTGGCTTCAGTTCAATCCCACACCTTGAAAACTGTGTTAACAGTTCCTTTAAAAGTTATAAGCACACCTATCATGCAACCCAGCTATTCCATTCCCAGATATTTACCCAACAGAAACAAAAACATATGCCCTCACAAATACTTGCACACAAATGCTCACAGCAACTTCATTTGTATTCAATCTGAACTGGAAACAACCCAGACGCCTACCAGCAGGACAGACAAACATAGATGTACCCATCTAGTGGGACACTGTGTACCAATAAAAGGAGTAAACTACTGATACATGTAACAACATGGATGGATCTCAAAATCACTTTGTGAGCAAAAGAAACCAGACACGAAGAGTTAAAGAGTGTATATTTATATAAAATTTCATAAAATGTAAGCTAATCGTTAGTGACAGACATAAGATCAGTTGTTATCTGGGGTAGATGGAGGGATAGATTGCAAAAAGACCTGAAGACTAGAATTTTAGATGTACTGAGGCATTTATATCAGTGTCCCCTTGTGGTTTTATTGTTTTTCGAAGATTTACTTATTTATTTAGGAGGGTGGGGAAGGACGGGGGAGAGTCTTAAACATACTCTGTGCTGAGCACAGAGCCTGACTCGGGGCTCAATCCCATGACCCTGAGATCAGGACCTGACCCGAAACCAAGAGGCAGACATCTAACCGACTGCACCACCCAGGCTTCCCCTTCTGGTGGCTTTAATTTGCATTTCCCTGATGGCTAGTGCTGTTGAGCATCTTTTCCATGTGCTTATTGGTCATCTGTATATCTTCTTTTGTAAAGTGTTTCTGCAAATTTGTTTTTTTTGGGGGGGTTGATCATCTTCTTAATATTGAGATGGAAACATTCATTGTATTGTATACTTATATGATATAAATATATACAAAAATATATTTCTTTAAACAAAATATTTAAAGAGCTAAACCCAAAATGTGAGCTCCATCTTCTGGAGTTCTTGCTGAGTAATTAAATGCTAGAACATTGAAGGTGTCCCATGTCAGTCATCTCCTTATCCCCCACCTGGAGGAGATATATAGATAGATAGATAGATAGATAGATAGATAGATAGATAGATATGTAAAATTTATATTTTAATTGAAAACTTTCTTTGTATTCCTGGCATATCACACTTGGTCACAGAGAATTATCTTTTCCATCCTTCTTCATTCTGTTTGCTATTATTTTAAATAGGGTTTTCATGCTGATATTTATGAATCAACCTAAATTTATGAATTTAGATTAGTCTGAGGTTGTGTGTGTGTGTGTGTGTGTATGTACCAAGGTGATATCTTCATCAATGTTGATATTGTAGTATTGTTGACTTTATAAAAAGGAATTCTTTTTTTTTAAAGATTTTATCTTATTTTATTT